>NW_026999884.1:0-5000 GCF_036934945.1 Oncorhynchus masou masou
TGTCTGATGAATGACTGTCTATGTTGACTGACTTCTGATTGACTGACTGACTGTGTCTGCTGAATGACTGTCTCTGTTGACTGACTGACTGTCTCTGCTGAATGACTGTCTCTGTTGACTGACTGACTGTCTCTGCTGACTGACTTACTGTCTCTGCTGAATGACTGTCTCTGTTGACTGACTGACTGTCTCTGCTGAATGACTGTCTCTGTTGACTGACTGACTGTCTCTGCTGACTGACTGTCTGACTGTCTATGCTGACTGACTTCTGACTGACTGACTGTCTGTCTCTGTTGACTGTCTCTGATGACTGACTTTCTCTGATGACCGACTGACTGTCTCTGATGACTGACTGACTCTGCTGACTGACTGACTGTTTCTGCCGACTGACTGACTGTTTCTGCTGACTGACTGACTGACTGACTGTCTCTGCTGACTGACTCTGCTGACTGACTGACTCTGCTGACTGACTGACTGACTGACTGCCTATGCTGACTGTCTCTGCTGACTGACTCTGCTGACTGACTGACTCTGCTGACTGACTCTGCTGACTGACTGACTCTGCTGACTGACTGACTCTGCTGACTGACTGACTGACTGACTGCCCATGCTGACTGTCTCTGCCAACTGACTGACTGTTTCTGCTAACTGACTGACTGACTAGGTCATCTATTGCTTTCTATCCTTTCATCACTCTGTTTTGTCCTCTGCTATTTGACCGGACTGGCATGCTGCTCATGTGTTGTTGTGGCTCCCACGCAATTACATTTTACAGCTCAGGTACAAGGACAGATTGCTCCTCTCAACAAAGATGCTGCCATTTTGGAAGATGATGATGGTGGGGGTTAAAGAGGTCAGATGAAAGAAGAGGTCAGAATGTGACACATGTCTGTTATGGCACATAGCCTAGGATCAGTTTACTCTTCCTGTCTCCATGGTATAGTCACGTATAACCTCTCCACGTTTAGTCACGTATAACCTCTCCACGTTTAGTCACGTATAACCTCTCCACGTTTAGTCACGTATAACCTCTCCACGTTTAGTCACGTATAACCTCTCCACGTTTAGTCACGTATAACCTCTCCACGTTTAGTCACGTATAACCTCTCCACGTTTAGTCACGTATAACCTCTCCACGTTTAGTCACGTATAACCTCTCCACGTTTAGTCACGTATAACCTCTCCACGTTTAGTCACGTATAACCTCTCCACGTTTAGTCACGTATAACCTCTCCACGTTTAGTCACGTATAACCTCTCCACGTTTAGTCACGTATAACCTCTCCACGTTTAGTCACGTATAACCTCTCCACGTTTAGTCACGTATAACCTCTCCACGTTTAGTCACGTATGTTTCCCACGTGTTGCCTGTCTGCTAAACTCTACTCTACCCGAGTGGTGAAGTCACCCTAGGTCCTGTACGCTGTCCATGTATTGTGTGTCGCAACTTCTACTCAACACTTTATTGTGTTCAGTAACTCACAACGAGGAAGGAAAGTTGTTGAATCTCTTGACCAAAATAAAACATCTGCACTAGGGATGATCACTCAGAATTCATCTCCTCAGTACACACCCGGCATCCGTAGCCAGATGAGTTGTTCTGTGGAGGGTCCTCAAGGCTTGCTGGAGTTTCATCCGTTATCCAGTCCTAGTATCAGACTGTGTCTCATAAAAACAAATGCTGCACAATACGTGTGTCTCTCCGAGTTTCCCAAAACCATGCAAGACTAAGGGAAGAGGCCTCTCCTTCCTGCCACTACAGTACAGTGTGTATGCCCCAAGTCGGTTCCTCTTCCTCATGCACAATACATCAAAGACTAAAGTCAATTATTAGCAATAGACAATTATTGTAATAACATGTAAGAAATCATTTATTTGATAGTGCTAATCTCTACTCTGCTGCTCAACGTTGAAACAGGTCATCAGATATAACATACCAACCAAAACAAGGGAATCACTATACCGTAGACTTCTGGTTCATTTTAGCCGAGGGCTTTAAATACATTTAACTGGTACAGTCATGCATCTAATAAGGCTTATGTCTCCCATAGGGCATGGCTCAGAGCTCCAACACCTAGCCTGCTTTGTGTGATACACACACACGTATTCATCCACAGCTACCCACTGCCTTGCCCAGCAGTAAAAACATGTTTGTACTGAATCCACACACTATTCTGCAGCTAGCAGCTTCCCAAAGCAGTGTATGTTGTGATAAACCAGCTTGGAGCGGTGTGCTCCTGTGTAATGTGAGCGGTGTGCTCCTGTGTGATGTGAGAGGTGTGCTCCTGTGTGATGTGAGAGGTGTGCTCCTGTGTAATGTGAGAGGTGTGCTCCTGTGTAATGTGAGAGGTGTGCTCCTGTGTGATGTGAGAGGTGTGCTCCTGTGTAATGTGAGAGGTGTGCTCCTGTGTGATGTGAGAGGTGTGCTCCTGTGTAATGTGAGGTGTGCTCCTGTGTGATGTGAGAGGTGTGCTCCTGTGTAATGTGAGAGGTGTGCTCCTGTGTAATGTGAGAGGTGTGCTCCTGTGTGATGTGAGAGGTGTGCTCCTGTGTGATGTGAGAGGTGTGCTCCTGTGTAATGTGAGAGGTGTGCTCCTGTGTAATGTGAGAGGTGTGCTCCTGTGTGATGTGAGAGGTGTGCTCCTGTGTAATGTGAGAGGTGTGCTCCTGTGTGCTCCTGTGTGATGTGAGAGGTGTGCTCCTGTGTAATGTGAGAGGTGTGCTCCTGTGTGATGTGAGCGGTGTGCTCCTGTGTGCTCCTGTGTAATGTGAGAGGTGTGTTCCTGTGTGCTCCTGTGTGATGTGAGCGGTGTGCTCCTGTGTAATGTGAGAGTGTGCTCCTGTGTGATGTGAGAGGTGTGCTCCTGTGTAATGTGAGAGGTGTGCTCCTGTGTAATGTGAGAGGTGTGCTCCTGTGTGATGTGAGAGGTGTGCTCCTGTGTGATGTGAGAGGTGTGCTCCTGTGTAATGTGAGAGGTGTGCTCCTGTGTAATGTGAGAGGTGTGCTCCTGTGTGATGTGAGAGGTGTGCTCCTGTGTAATGTGAGAGGTGTGCTCCTGTGTGCTCCTGTGTGATGTAGAGGTGTGCTCCTGTGTAATGTGAGAGGTGTGCTCCTGTGTGATGTGAGCGGTGTGCTCCTGTGTGCTCCTGTGTAATGTGAGAGGTGTGTTCCTGTGTGCTCCTGTGTGATGTGAGCGGTGTGCTCCTGTGTAATGTGAGAGGTGTGCTCCTGTGTAATGTGAGAGGTGTGCTCCTGTGTGATGTGAGAGGTGTGCTCCTGTGTGATGTGTGAGGTGTGCTCCTGTGTGATGTGAGAGGTGTGTTCCTGTGTGCTCCTGTGTGATGTGAGAGGTGTGCTCCTGTGTGATGTGAGAGGTGTGCTCCTGTGTAATGTGAGAGGTGTGCTCCTGTGTGATGTGAGAGGTGTGCTCCTGTGTGATGTGAGAGGTGTGCTCCTGTGTGATGTGAGAGGTGTGCTCCTGTGTGATGTGAGAGGTGTGTTCCTGTGTGCTCCTGTGTGATGTGAGCGGTGTGCTCCTGTGTAATGTGAGAGGTGTGCTCCTGTGTAATGTGAGAGGTGTGCTCCTGTGTAATGTGAGAGGTGTGCTCCTGTGTAATGTGAGAGGTGTGCTCCTGTGTAATGTGAGCGGTGTGCTCCTGTGTAATGTGAGAGGTGTGCTCCTGTGTGCTCCTGTGTGCTCCTGTGTAATGTGAGAGGTGTGCTCCTGTGTAATGTGAGCGGTGTGCTCCTGTGTAATGTGAGAGGTGTGCTCCTGTGTGCTCCTGTGTGCTCCTGTGTAATGTGAGAGGTGTGCTCCTGTGTAATGTGAGAGGTGTGCTCCTGTGTGCTCCTGTGTGATGTGAGAGGTGTGCTCCTGTGTAATGTGAGCGGTGTGCTCCTGTGTAATGTGAGAGGTGTGCTCCTGTGTAATGTGAGAGGTGTGCTCCTGTGTGCTCCTGTGTGATGTGAGAGGTGTGCTCCTGTGTGCTCCTGTGTGATGAGAGGTGTGCTCCTGTGTAATGTGAGAGGTGTGCTCCTGTGTGATGTGAGAGGTGTGCTCCTGTGTAATGTGAGAGGTGTGCTCCTGTGTAATGTGAGAGGTGTGCTCCTGTGTAATGTGAGAGGTGTGCTCCTGTGTGATGTGTGCTCCTGTGTGATGTGAGAGGTGTGCTCCTGTGTGATGTGAGAGGTGTGCTCCTGTGTAATGTGAGAGGTGTGCTCCTGTGTAATGTGAGAGGTGTGTTCCTGTGTAATGTGAGAGGTGTGCTCCTGTGTAATGTGAGAGGTGTGTTCCTGTGTAATGTGAGCTGGGCCAATTGTGTCGCCGCCCTATTGGACTCCCAATCACAGCCAGTTGTGACACAGCCTGGATTCGAACCAGGGTGTCTGTAGTGATGCCTCTAGCACTGAGATGCAGTGTCTCAGACCGCTGAACCAGGGTGTCTGTAGTGATGCCTCTAGCACTGAGATGTAAGTGCCTCAGACCGCTGAACCAGGGTGTCTGTAGTGATGCCTCTAGCACTGAGATGCAGTGTCTCAGACCTCTGAACCAGGGTGTCTGTAGTGATGCCTCTAGCACTGAGATGCAGTGCCTCAGACCCCTGAACCAGGGTCTGTAGTGATGCCTCTAGCACTGAGATGCAGTGCCTCAGACCGCTGAACCAGGGTGTCTGTAGTGACGCCTCTAGCACTGAGATGCAGTGTCTCAGACCGCTGAACCAGGGTGTCTGTAGTGACGCCTCTAGCACTGAGATGCAGTGCCTCAGACCGCTGAACCAGGGTGTCTGTAGTGACGCCTCTAGCACTGAGATGCAGTGTCTCAGACCGCTGAACCAGGGTGTCTGTAGTGATGCCTCTAGCACTGAGATGCAGTGTCTCAGACCGCTGAACCAGGGTGTCTGTAGTGATGCCTCTAGCACTGAGATGCAGTGCCTCAGACCGCTGAACCAGGGTGTCTGTAGTGATGCCTCTAGCACTGAGATGCAGTGCCTCAGACCGCT
>NW_026999885.1:5000-9517 GCF_036934945.1 Oncorhynchus masou masou
TGTGTAGAGGGGAACAGAGATGTAGAGGAAACAGAGATGTGTAGAGGGAACAGAGATCTCTAGGGAACAGAGAGCTCTATGGGAACAGAGATGGCCAGAGATGAGAGGGAACAGAGATGTCTAGAGAACAGAGATGTATGGGGAACAGAGATGTGGAGGGAACAGAGATGTCTATGGGAACAGAGATGTGTAGAGGGAACAGAGATCTTATGGGAACAGAGATCTCTGTGGGAACAGAGATGTGTGTGTAAATGGGAACGTGGCACCAGGGTACTTTGAAATATGGATCTGACAGGAAGCCACACAGCCAGGCCCAGGAGAAACCTGAGAGGCCTCTGATAAAGAGAGGAGGGAGTCAGCACAGGAAGGGCCATTCAGAGCAGTCTGAGGCTTGGGCCCAGGGACCAGGGCTCATTCAACCTCGCCCCGAGAACCAGGGCTGGGAGCTCCCATTACCTGGCCTCCACCCCAGCCGCCCTCACCCCCATCCCCTGGTCTGAGAACTTGATCCCAGAGAACAATGAACATGAGGGAGGGGGGTAGATGGAAGGTGGGGATTGACAGGATCATTTCTCTGTGAAATAACTGAGCTTTGCAGAGTGACACCCATAGACTAACAATATAAACACCCACACACATCCAGCACAGACACCTTCCTCCAGCACCGCACCACCACCTCCAGCACCGCCACCGTCCTCCAGCATGACAACAGAGACCATGTATTGACTGAGACACACATCTTCCTCCAGCATGACAACAGAGACCATGTATTGACTGAGACACACATCTTCCTCCAGCATGACAACAGAGACCATGTATTGACTGAGACACATCTTCCTCCAGCATGACAACAGAGACCATGTATGGACTGGACACATCTTCCTCCAGCATGACAACAGAGACCATGTATTGACTGAGACACACATCTTCCTCAGCATGACAACAGAGACATGTATTGACTGAGACACACATCTTCCTCCAGCATGACAACAGAGACCATGTATTGACTGAGACACACATCTTCCTCCAGCATGACAACAGAGACCATGTATTGACTGAGACACATCTTCCTCCAGCATGACAACAGAGACCATGTATTGACTGAGGCACACATCTTCCTCCAGCATGACAACAGAGACCATGTATTGACTGAGACACACATCTTCCTCCAGCATGACAACAGAGACCATGTATTGACTGAGACACACATCTTCCTCCAGCATGATAACAGCATGACAACAGAGACCATGTATTGACTGAGGCACACATCTTCATCCAGCATGACAACAGAGACCATGTGTTGACTGAGACACACATCTTCCTCCAGCATGATAACAGAGGAGTGAAACACACATCTTCCTCCAGCATGACAACAGAGACCATGTATTGACTGAGACACATCTTCCTCCAGCATGAGACTGAGACACATCTTCCTCCAGCATGACAACAGAGACCATGTATTGACTGACACATCTTCCTCCAGTAGAGACCATGTATTGACTGAGACACACATCTTCCTCCAGCATGACAACAGAGACCATGTATTGACTGGAGACACACATCTTCCTCCAGCATGACAACAGAGACCATGTATTGACTGAGACACACATCTTCCTCCAGCATGACAACAGAGACCATGTATTGACTGAGACACACATCTTCCTCCAGCATGACAACAGAGACCATGTATTGACTGAGACACACATCTTCCTCCAGCATGACAACAGAGACCATGTATTGACTGAGACACACATCTTCCTCCAGCATGACAACAGAGACCATGTATTGACTGAGACACACATCTTCCTCCAGCATGACAACAGAGACCATGTATTGACTGAGACACACATCTTCCTCCAGCATGACAACAGAGACCATGTATTGACTGAGACACACATCTTCCTCCAGCATGACAACAGAGACCATGTATTGACTGAGACACATCTTCCTCCAGCATGACAACAGAGACATGTATTGACACATCTTCCTCCAGCATGAACAGAGACCATGTATTGACTGAGACACACTTGTCTTCCTCCAGCATGACAACAGAGACCATGTATTGACTGAGACACACATCTTCCTCCAGCATGACAACAGAGACCATGTATTGACTGAGGCACACATCTTCCTCCAGCATGACAACAGAGACCATGTATTGACTGAGGCACACATCTTCCTCCAGCATGACAACAGAGACCATGTATTGACTGAGACACACATCTTCCTCCAGCATGACAACAGAGACCATGTATTGACTGAGACACACATCTTCCTCCAGCATGACAACAGAGACCATGTATTGACTGAGACACACATCTTCCTCCAGCATGACAACAGAGACCATGTATTGACTGAGACACACATCTTCCTCCAGCATGACAACAGAGACCATGTATTGACTGACTGAGACACACATGTATTGACTCTTCCTCCAGCATGACAACAGAGACCATGCTTATTGACTGAGACACATCTTCCTCCAGCATGACAACAGAGACCATGTATT
This sequence comes from Oncorhynchus masou masou, assembly GCF_036934945.1. Lineage (NCBI taxonomy): Eukaryota > Metazoa > Chordata > Actinopteri > Salmoniformes > Salmonidae > Oncorhynchus > Oncorhynchus masou. The sequence goes on from NW_026999885.1 coordinate 7,510, forward strand.
GACTGAGACACACATCTTCCTCCAGCATGACAACAGAGACCATGTATTGACTGAGACACACATCTTCCTCCAGCATGACAACAGAGACCATGTATTGACTGAGACACACATCTTCCTCCAGCATGACAACAGAGACCATGTATTGACTGAGACACACATCTTCCTCCAGCATGACAACAGAGACCATGTATTGACTGAGACACACATCTTCCTCCAGCATGACAACAGAGACCATGTATTGACTGAGACACACATCTTCCTCCAGCATGACAACAGAGACCATGTATTGACTGAGAGACAACAGAGACCACATCTCTTCCAGCATGACAACAGAGACCATGTATTGACATGATAACAGAGACACACATCTTCCTCCAGCATGACAACAGAGACCATGTATTGACTGAGACACACATCTTCCTCCAGCATGACAACAGAGACCATGTATTGACTGAGACACACATCTTCCTCCAGCATGACAACAGAGACCATGTATTGACTGAGACACACATCTTCTTCCAGCATGACAACAGAGACCATGTATTGACTGAGACACATCTTCCTCCAGCATCCTCCAGCATGACAACAGAGACCATGTATTGACTGAGACACACATCTTCCTCCAGCATGACAACAGAGACCATGTATTGACTGAGACACACATCTTCCTCCAGCATGACAACAGAGACCATGTATTGACTGAGACACACATCTTCCTCCAGCATGACAACAGAGACCATGTATTGACTGAGACACACATCTTCCTCCAGCATGACAACAGAGACCATGTATTGACTGAGACACACATCTTCCTCCAGCAACAACAACAGAGACCATGTATTGACTGAGACACACATCTTCCTCCAGCATGACAACAGAGACCATGTATTGACCGAGACACACATCTTCCTCCAGCATGACAATAGAGACCATGTATTGACTGAGACACACATCTTCCTCCAGCATGACAACAGAGACCATGTATTGACTGAGACACACATCTTCCTCCAGCATGACAACAGAGACCATGTATTGACTGAGACACACATCTTCCTCCAGCATGACAACAGAGACCATGTATTGACTGAGACACACATCTTCCTCCAGCATGACAACAGAGACCATGTATTGACTGAGACACACATCTTCCTCCAGCATGACAACAGAGACCATGTATTGACTGAGACACACATCTTCCTCCAGCATGACAACAGAGACCATGTATTGACTGAGACACACATCTTCCTCCAGCATGACAACAGAGACCATGTATTGACTGAGACACACATCTTCCTCCAGCATGACAACAGAGACCATGTATTGACTGAGACACACATCTTCCTCCAGCATGACAACAGAGACCATGTATTGACTGAGACACACATCTTCCTCCAGCATGACAACAGAGACCATGTATTGACTGAGACACACATCTTCCTCCAGCATGACAACAGAGACCATGTATTGACTGAGACACACATCTTCCTCCAGCATGACAACAGAGACCATGTATTGACTGAGACACACATCTTCCTCCAGCATGACAACAGAGACCATGTATTGACTGAGACACACATCTTCCTCCAGCATGACAACAGAGACCATGTATTGACTGAGACACACATCTTCCTCCAGCATGACAACAGAGACCATGTATTGACTGAGACACACATCTTCCTCCAGCATGACAACAGAGACCATGTATTGACTGAGACACACATCTTCCTCCAGCATGACAACAGAGACCATGTATTGACTGAGACACCATCTTCCTCCAGCATGACAACAGAGACCATGTATTGACTGAGACACACATCTTCCTCCAGCATGACAACAGAGACCATGTATTGACTGAGACACACATCTTCCTCCAGCATGACAACAGAGACCATGTATTGACTGAGACACACATCTTCTTCCAGCATGACAACAGAGACCATGTATTGACTGAGACACACATCTTCCTCCAGCATGACAACAGAGACCATGTATTGACTGAGACACACAT
>NW_026999886.1:0-15000 GCF_036934945.1 Oncorhynchus masou masou
GAAGCTTAGGGTTGGGTCTAAGGTTAGTGTTGAGCTGGTATGCGGACATGAAGCCGGGGTTAGGGTTGGGTCTAAGGTTAGTGTTGAGCTGGTATGCGGACATGAAGCCGGGGTTAGGGTTGGGTCTAAGGTTAGGGTTGAGCTGGTATGCGGACATGAAGCCGGGGTTAGGGTTGGGTCTAAGGTTAGTGTTGAGCTGGTATGTGGACATGAAGCCGGGGTTAGGGTTGGGTCTAAGGTTAGTGTTGAGCTGGTATGTGGACATGAAGCTGGGGTTAGGGTTGGGTCTAAGGTTAGTGTTGAGCTGGTATGTGGACATGAAGCTGGGGTTAGGGTTGGGTCTAAGGTTAGGGTTGAGCTGGTATGTGGACATGAAGCCGGGGTTAGGGTTGGGTCTAAGGTTAGGGTTGAGCTGGTAAGTGGACATGAAGCTGGGGTTAGGGTTGGGTCTAAGGTTAGTGTTGAGCTGGTATGCGGACATGAAGCTGGGGTTAGGGTTGGGTCTAAGGTTAGTGTTGAGCTGGTATGCGGACATGAAGCCGGGGTTAGGGTTGGGTCTAAGGTTAGTGTTGAGCTGGTATGAGGACATGAAGCTGAAGGGTTAGGGTTGGGTCTAAGGTTAGGGTTGAGCTGGTATGTGGACATGAAGCTGGGGTTAGGGTTGGGTCTAAGGTTAGGGTTGAGCTGGTATGTGGACATGAAGCCGGGGTTAGGGTTGGGTCTAAGGTTAGGGTTAAGCTGGTATGTGGACATGAAGCCGGGGTTAGGGTTGGGTCTAAGGTTAGGGTTAAGCTGGTATGTGGACATGAAGCTGGGGTTAGGGTTGGGTCTAAGGTTAGTGTTGAGCTGGTATGTGGACATGAAGCTGGGGTTAGGGTTGGGTCTAAGGTTAGGGTTGAGCTGGTATGCGGACATGAAGCTGGGGTTAGGGTTGGGTCTAAGGTTAGTGTTGAGCTGGTATGTGGACATGAAGCCGGGGTTAGGGTTGAGTCTAAGGTTAGTGTTGAGCTGGTATGTGGACATGAAGCTGGGGTTAGGGTTGGGTCTAAGGTTAGTGTTGAGCTGGTATGTGGACATGAAGCTGGGGTTAGGGTTGGGTCTAAGGTTAGTGTTGAGCTGGTATGCGGACATGAAGCTTGGGTTAGGGTTGGGTCTAAGGTTAGTGTTGAGCTGGTATGCGGACATGAAGCCGGGGTTAGGGTTGGGTCTAAGGTTAGTGTTGAGCTGGTATGCGGACATGAAGCCGGGGTTAGGGTTGGGCCTAAGGTTAGGGTTGAGCTGGTATGCGGACATGAAGCCGGGGTTAGGGTTGGGTCTAAGGTTAGTGTTGAGCTGGTATGCGGACATGAAGCCGGGGTTAGGGTTGGGTCTAAGGTTAGTGTTGAGCTGGTATGTGGACATGAAGCCGGGGTTAGGGTTGGGTCTAAGGTTAGTGTTGAGCTGGTATGTGGATATGAAGCTGGGGTTAGGGTTGGGTCTAAGGTTAGTGTTGAGCTGGTATGTGGACATGAAGCTGGGGTTAGGGTTGGGTCTAAGGTTAGTGTTGAGCTGGTATGTGGACATGAAGCTGGGGTTAGGGTTGGGTCTAAGGTTAGGGTTGAGCTGGTATGTGGACATGAAGCCGGGGTTAGGGTTGGGTCTAAGGTTAGGGTTGAGCTGGTATGTGGACATGAAGCCGGGGTTAGGGTTGGGTCTAAGGTTAGTGTTGAGCTGGTATGCGGACATGAAGCTGGGGTTAGGGTTGGGTCTAAGGTTAGTGTTGAGCTGGTATGCGGACATGAAGCCGGGGTTAGGGTTGGGTCTAAGGTTAGTGTTGAGCTGGTATGAGGACATGAAGCTGGGGTTAGGGTTGGGTCTAAGGTTAGGGTTGAGCTGGTATGTGGACATGAAGCTGGGGTTAGGGTTGGGTCTAAGGTTAGGGTTGAGCTGGTATGTGGACATGAAGCCGGGGTTAGGGTTGGGTCTAAGGTTAGGGTTAAGCTGGTATGTGGACATGAAGCTGGGGTTAGGGTTGGGTCTAAGGTTAGGGTTAAGCTGGTATGTGGACATGAAGCTGGGGTTAGGGTTGGGTCTAAGGTTAGTGTTGAGCTGGTATGTGGACATGAAGCTGGGGTTAGGGTTGGGTCTAAGGTTAGGGTTGAGCTGGTATGCGGACATGAAGCTGGGGTTAGGGTTGGGTCTAAGGTTAGTGTTGAGCTGGTATGTGGACATGAAGCCGGGGTTAGGGTTGAGTCTAAGGTTAGTGTTGAGCTGGTATGTGGACATGAAGCTGGGGTTAGGGTTGGGTCTAAGGTTAGTGTTGAGCTGGTATGTGGACATGAAGCTGGGGTTAGGGTTGGGTCTAAGGTTAGTGTTGAGCTGGTATGTGGACATGAAGCCGGGGTTAGGGTTGGGTCTAAGGTTAGTGTTAAGCTGGTATGTGGACATGAAGCTGGGGATAGGGTTGGGTCTAAGGTTAGTGTTGAGCTGGTATGTGGACATGAAGCTGGGGTTAGGGTTGGGTCTAAGGTTAGTGTTGAGCTGGTATGTGGACATGAAGCTGGGGATAGGGTTGGGTCTAAGGTTAGTGTTGAGCTGGTATGTGGACATGAAGCTGGGGATAGGGTTGGGTCTAAGGTTAGTGTTGAGCTGGTATGTGGACATGAAGCTGGGGTTAGGGTTGGGTCTAAGGTTAGTGTTGAGCTGGTATGTGGACATGAAGCTGGGGTTAGGGTTGGGTCTAAGGTTAGGGTTGAGCTGGTATGTGGACATGAAGCCGGGGTTAGGGTTGGGTCTAAGGTTAGGGTTGAGCTGGTATGAGGACATGAAGCCGGGGTTAGGGTTGGGTCTAAGGTTAGTGTTGAGCTGGTATGTGGACATGAAGCTGGGGATAGGGTTGGGTCTAAGGTTAGTGTTGAGCTGGTATGTGGACATGAAGCTGGGGATAGGGTTGGGTCTAAGGTTAGTGTTGAGCTGGTATGTGGACATGAAGCTGGGGTTAGGGTTGGGTCTAAGGTTAGTGTTGAGCTGGTATGTGGACATGAAGCTGGGGTTAGGGTTGGGTCTAAGGTTAGGGTTGAGCTGGTATGTGGACATGAAGCCGGGGTTAGGGTTGGGTCTAAGGTTAGGGTTGAGCTGGTATGTGGACATGAAGCTGGGGTTAGGGTTGGGTCTAAGGTTAGGGTTGAGCTGGTATGTGGACATGAAGCTGGGGTTAGGGTTGGGTCTAAGGTTAGTGTTGAGCTGGTATGTGGACATGAAGCTGGGGTTAGGGTTGGGTCTAAGGTTAGGGTTGAGCTGGTATGTGGACATGAAGCTGGGGATAGGGTTGGGTCTAAGGTTAGTGTTGAGCTGGTATGTGGACATGAAGCTGGGGTTAGGGTTGGGTCTAAGGTTAGGGTTGAGCTGGTATGAGGACATGAAGCTGGGGTTAGGGTTGGGTCTAAGGTTAGTGTTGAGCTGGTATGTGGACATGAAGCGAGGGTTAGGGTTGGGTCTAAGGTTAGTGTTGAGCTGGTATGAGGACATGAAGCTGGGGATAGGGTTGGGTCTAAGGTTAGTGTTGAGCTGGGATGAGGACATGAAGCTGGGGTTAGGGTTGGGTCTAAGGTTAGGGTTGAGCTGGTATGAGGACATGAAGCTGGGGTTAGGGTTGGGTCTAAGGTTAGTGTTGAGCTGGTATGTGGACATGAAGCTGGGGTTAGGGTTGGGTCTAAGGTTAGTGTTGAGCTGGTATGTGGACATGAAGCTGGGGTTAGGGTTGGGTCTAAGGTTAGTGTTGAGCTGGTATGAGGACATGAAGCTGGGGATAGGGTTGGGTCTAAGGTTAGTGTTGAGCTGGTATGCGGACATGAAGCCGGGGTTAGGGTTGGGTCTAAGGTTAGTGTTGAGCTGGTATGTGGACATGAAGCTGGGGTTAGGGTTGGGTCTAAGGTTAGTGTTGAGCTGGTATGTGGACATGAAGCTGGGGATAGGGTTGGGTCTAAGGTTAGTGTTGAGCTGGTATGTGGACATGAAGCTGGGGTTAGGGTTGGGTCTAAGGTTAGGGTTGAGCTGGTATGTGGACATGAAGCTGGGGATAGGGTTGGGTCTAAGGTTAGTGTTGAGCTGGTATGTGGACATGAAGCTGGGGTTAGGGTTGGGTCTAAGGTTAGGGTTGAGCTGGTATGTGGACATGAAGCTGGGGTTAGGGTTGGGTCTAAGGTTAGTGTTGAGCTGGTATGTGGACATGAAGCCGGGGTTAGGGTTGGGTCTAAGGTTAGGGTTGAGCTGGTATGTGGACATGAAGCTGGGGTTAGGGTTGGGTCTAAGGTTAGTGTTGAGCTGGTATGTGGACATGAAGCTGGGGTTAGGGTTGGGTCTAAGGTTAGTGTTAAGCTGGTATGTGGACATGAAGCTGGGGATAGGGTTGGGTCTAAGGTTAGTGTTGAGCTGGTATGTGGACATGAAGCTGGGGATAGGGTTGGGTCTAAGGTTAGTGTTGAGCTGGTATGTGGACATGAAGCTGGGGTTAGGGTTGGGTCTAAGGTTAGTGTTGAGCTGGTATGTGGACATGAAGCTGGGGTTAGGGTTGGGTCTAAGGTTAGTGTTGAGCTGGTATGCGGACATGAAGCTGGGGATAGGGTTGGGTCTAAGGTTAGTGTTGAGCTGGTATGTGGACATGAAGCCGGGGTTAGGGTTGGGTCTAAGGTTAGGGTTGAGCTGGTATGTGGACATGAAGCTGGGGTTAGGGTTGGGTCTAAGGTTAGTGTTGAGCTGGTATGTGGACATGAAGCTGGGGTTAGGGTTGGGTCTAAGGTTAGTGTTGAGCTGGTATGTGGACATGAAGCTGGGTTAGGGTTGGGTCTAAGGTTAGTGTTGAGCTGGTATGTGGACATGAAGCTGGGGTTAGGGTTGGGTCTAAGGTTAGTGTTGAGCTGGTATGTGGACATGAAGCTGGGGTTAGGGTTGGGTCTAAGGTTAGGGTTGAGCTGGTATGAGGACATGAAGCCGGGGTTAGGGTTGCGTCTAAGGTTAGGGTTGAGCTGGTATGTGGACATGAAGCTGGGGATAGGGTTGGGTCTAAGGTTAGTGTTGAGCTGGTATGTGGACATGAAGCTGGGGTTAGGGTTGGGTCTAAGGTTAGTGTTGAGCTGGTATGCGGACATGAAGCTGGGGTTAGGGTTGGGTCTAAGGTTAGTGTTGAGCTGGTATGTGGACATGAAGCCGGGGTTAGGGTTGGGTCTAAGGTTAGGGTTGAGCTGGTATGTGGACATGAAGCTGGGGTTAGGGTTGGGTCTAAGGTTAGGGTTGAGCTGGTATGAGGACATGAAGCTGGGGATAGGGTTCAATTCAAATCAAATGCTTACTTACAAGCAACAATGCATTTTTTTGTGTTGCTTAAAATAAAAAAAGAAGAAGAACAAAGTAACAATAAAATAACAAAATGTGGTCAATGGTCAATGTGTAGGGGTACAATGGTCAATGTGTAGGGGTACAGGTTAGTCCAGGTAAATCGAGGTAATATGAGGCTAGGGTTGAACTGGGATGTGCACATGAAGCTAGGTTGAGGGTTAGGCTTTCGGTTAGGTTTAGGTTTAAGGTAAGGGTTTAAGTTATGGTTAGAGGACAGTGGGAGACATATCTGAATCAGGGTCTCCAATTAGTATTCCTCTTGATTAGATCATCTCTTTCATAAGTATGTTGTTTATGTCTGATTACTGCCCATCTCACTCTAAATGACCTTGTTACATACCTTACATGTTGAATGAAGTATTTACATCCACATAGGAAGTGACCTACAAAAGGTAAACGCTAGAATTCAATCAAATCTACCACCCTGAGGTGTTTACAGTGCACAGTGTCTCTTTTTGCCATGGTAAATTCAAAATCCCATTAAGGCAGCAATTGTTTTTAACAGTGCAGAGGTAATTGTATGTAGGAGTATCGGACCTCTGACCTATCTTACTCGCCAACGCTCCAGCCCTCCCAACCTCTGACCGTTGCACCTTGACCTTTGCCTTTTGAACAGGCAGAGAAAGGTGCACCTTCAGACACTGAGGGAGAAGTCAGAGCTAGACAGAATGACCCCCAGGGAGAGAATGAGGCTGAGGAAGCTGCAGACTGCTGACGACAAGGCCAGGAGGCTTAGGTAGGACACCCTTACATACCCTCACAAGTACGCACGCACATGTACACACACACACACACACGCATGCGCACACGCACACCACAGTCATTCGGTCCATGACCGTTATAGAGCCTGTAAGGTCCCATTGGGATTCTTCTGGGCCTGATGCATGGCTGGGTTCCCTTTAAAGATGAAGAGAGTTTTGTGTAAATGCATTCTCCCCTGCCCTAGTTTCCTTGGGCTGAACTGTGTTGGAGACGTGTCTACAGGGAACGATACTGAGAGCGACAGAGGGGTGGTGGATGGGAAGGACAACAGGCCAGGCAACAGGGCTATTGATGTGCTCTATGGAGTTCCAACTTTTAGCAGGACGCTGATATTATACAAGCCATGACCTTCTCTCTCTCTCCTCCATCTCTTTATGTGTGTCTCTATCTACCTGTGTTTCTTTCTCTCTCATTTTCTCTCTATCTATATCCTTCCTCCTCTCTCCCCCACACTCTGTTGTTTCTGGTTGATAACTACAGTGTTATTTAAAAACACATTTTTTTAACCTTTATTTAACTTGGCAAGTCAGTTAAGAACAAATTCTTATTTTCAATGACGGCCTAGGAACAGTTGGTTAAGTGCCTGTTCAGGGGCAGAACGACAGATTTGCACCTTGTCAGCTCAGGGATTTGAACTTGCAACCTTTCGGTTACTAGGCCAACGCTCTAACCACTAGGCTACCCTAAGACTATGACCTCCTTGTCTTAATGATCAACATAACACGCTGCCATCTCACTTTTATACTGTGTTGCATCATTCGTCTACAGGTAACTGCCAAAATAAAGGAAACCCAAGCATGGTGTCTTAATAGGGCACTGGGCACCACGAGCCAGAACCGCTTCAATGCACCTTGGCATAGATTCTAAGTGTCTGGAACTCTTGGAGGGATGCAACACCATTCTTCCACCAGAAATTCCATCATTTGGTGTTTTGTTGATGGTGGTGGGAAACGCTGTCTCAGGCTCCGCTCCAGAATCTCCCATAAGTGTTCAAGTGGGTTGAGATCTGGTGACTGAGACGGTCATGGCATATGGTTTACATCGTTTTCATACTCATCAACCCATTGTTACCACTCGTGTCCTATGGATGGAGTCATTGTCATCCTATGGGGGAATAGCCACGGTAGACTAAATACTTTTTTATACATGACCCTAAGGATGTTTAACTCAGGAACCACACCTGTTTGGAAGCACCTGCATTCATTATACTTTGTATCCCTCATGATCTCAAGTGTTTCCATTATTTTTGCAGTTACCTGTATATTAAGATATAAAGCAAGGGGTGTGTGGTATATATGGCCAATATACCACGGCTAAGGGCTGTTCTTAAGCGGGACGCAACGCGGACTGCCTGGATACAGCCCTTAACCATGATATACCCATATGCCCATATACCACAAACCCCCGAGGTACCTTATTGCTATTATAAACTGGTTACCAACGTAAAAATGTTTTGTCATACCCGTGGTATACAATCTGATATACCACAGCTGTCAGTCAATCAGCATTCAGGGCTTAAACCAGCCAATGTATAATATAATGTAACACTACAGGAGACTTGCTGAGGAGAAATACCAGGAAAACCACTTCCGAATGCAGGAGCTGAGGAGCCGCCATTTCCAGAAAGTCAGTTTGGACGTCTTGAATGTAAGAGAGACACAATTCTAAAAGTTGAATCAAAAGCTCTCTTAGGAAATAATGCATATAATTGGATGAAAAATGTTTTGTTTTTACCCTCTACGACTTTACTTACTTGAATAAACTAATTGTTTAAGTGCAATTAGTAGTCGGTTCTTTGGCCTGAGTTAAATTAAACTCTAAGGGTGTCCCTTCTCCGTGAACCTCGTTTGGTATTCCCTTATGTTCTCATTAGCCAATCACTCGCTTCATAATTGAAACACCCCCTAAAAAAACTAAAAAACATTTGTCTTGTTAAAAAATTAAATAGATACTTATGACTAATTGAATTGAAAACTCCACTTCCACCCAATAGGAGAGTGCAGGAGATGCAGTCCACCAGACTGCACCAATCACAGCTGAGGACTACCAGTCACTGGGTTGCTCACAACCAATGGGAAGGCAGCGGCAGGACAAGATGCGAATGTCTGAGCCAGTAGGGCATGGTGAGTATACTGCCTTCTTGTACCTTTTATTTCTGTTAACGATAGGATTATGTTTTTATGCAGTACATCTTGGTGAGCCTGCAGTACATCTTGGTTAGCCTGCAGTACATCTTGGTTAGCCTGCAGTACGTCTTGGTTGGCCTGCAGTACGTCTTGGTTGGCCTGCAGTACGTCCTGGTTGGCCTGCAGTACATCTTGGTTGGCCTGCAGTACATCTTGGTTGGCCTGCAGTACATCTTGGTTGGCCTGCAGTACGTCTTGGTTAGCCTGCAGTACATCTTGGTTAGCCTGCAGTACATCTTGGTTGGCCTGCAGTACATCTTGGTTAGCCTGCAGTACATCTTGGTTAGCCTGCAGTACATCTTGGTTGGCCTGCAGTACATCTTGGTTGGCCTGCAGTACATCTTGGTTGGCCTGCAGTACATCTCCCCACCACTGTTTCTATAAAAAGTTTAGGGATGGTGCTGGAGAAAAGTAACTACTCTCAAATTCATAGACAGGGATATAGATGCAAGGACTGATCATCCATGATATCAAAATGATAGTTGTAACCATGAGACAAAATAACAAAATGGACCAAAACTAAACAGTTCTGTCTGGTGTAGACACAAAACAGAAAACAACTACCCACAAAACACAGGTGGGAAAAAGCTGCCTAAGTATGATTCTCAATCAGAGACAATGATGGACAGCTGCCTCTGATTGAGAACCACACCCTGCCAAACACAAAGAAATACAAAACATAGAAAATAAACATAGAATTCCCACCCAAATCACACCCTGACCAAACCAAAATATAGACATAAAAAGCTCTCTAAGGTCAGGGCGTGACATTGAGGCTATACAGTTTTGTTAATATTTATTTTGTTTCCAAACATGAGAGTAAAACAAGCTTATATTTGGTGTTCTGAAGGGGTACGACAGTTAAACTAAGATCATGATGCATTTCTAAGATATATTATTCAAGAATCAATGGATACCATTCATGTATGTAGCAACTGCAGAAAAGTTTGTTGAAATGAAACCTTATGTAAACCCTGATGAAAATGTTGCTTTGGCAAATAAAAGTCTGTTCCCATTTATCCAAGACCACCTTAAACTGTAATGTGTGCTTGAATCTTCGCCAAATGTTTTTTTTCTATTTAACAACACTCAGGCACTTTGGAGGAATACACACACACACACACACACACACACACACACACACACACACACACACACGCACACACACACACACACACACACACACACACACACACACACACACACACACAGGCACACGCACACACAGGCACACGCACACACACACACACACACACACACACACACACACACACACACACACACGCACACACACACACACACACACACACACACACACACACACACACACACACACACACACACACACACACACACACACACACACACACACACACACACACACACACACACACACACACAGACACAGACACAGACACGCACACACACACACACACACACACACACAGACACAGACACGCACACACACACACACACACGCAAGCACGCACGCACGCACACACACATACACACACAGACACGCACATGCACACACACACACACACACAGACACACACACACACACACACACACACACACACACACACACACACACACACACACACACACACACACACACACACACACACACACACACACACACACACACACACACACACATCTCTGTATCTGTCCACACTGCCAATACAAACATGCCATAATAAACAGCTAAACACCTTGTCTATAAACTGTGGGTCTAGGGAGGTTATGAGATTATTGTCTGCTGTGCTCTGGGACTGGTATTTAACCTGCGCCCAATCACACGCCCAATCAGGGCCGGCCCCGCGCCCAATCACACACCCAATCAGGGCCGGCCCTTCACCCAATCCTCTCAGATCGGTGAAGACCAGGATGTAAGAATACGAAAATAGGAGATTTCAACAACTGTTGTACTGTTGCAGCTGTAGTGCCCTTCAGTGTTGGGGTCAGTTTAGTCTTGTGTTGCTACACCTCCAAAATCACACCATTTTCACGCCTCACATTTTAGGGAAGGTCGACGAGGCCTGGGTAAGTTTGAACTCAAGTGTAACTGTGGGCAAGTGATTTCAATTTAAAATAATGTTTGCAATTCACATTGGAATCCGTCATTAATTTAAATGACTATTTAATATCCAATATTCCTTGGTGGAAAAGCAGTCGAATTTCCAAACCCACAGACCAACCCCCTGCTTACAGTTTTTTTCGATTGCTAAACGACAGTGGACACAACTGGAGTCACATGTGCAAAACTCTAACTACAGTCTGCACAGCGGCAGTTCATGTGGACCAAACTCTAGTTCGTTTTTCATTGCTTGAACACAGTTTTCAAAACTCTACACACTTATCCCATGACTTTAACCACAACCTGCACAACACTGTGGATTTACAGCACTTTGTTCAAATGCTAACACACTGCTGTCAAAACTGTGAACCACACATTCAAAACGGAATAGATTTCAGCCTTGTGCCTTTCAAACACTGCTGATTGCAATTTCAGCTGAAAGGCTAAGCAGGTGTCTTGTTTTAGACTTGTTAGTGAACACACACACATATTACAGTATATATAGGTAGAGCTCAGAAAGACTCATTTTGGAAATGGAACAAGGAAGATGGGTTCGTGGAGGGAGAAGGGTGGCAGGGAGAGGTCGGATGCGTGGAGGAAGACAAAGAAGACAAAGAGCTGTTATTTCAGATGAAATAAGGGCTACACTTATAGACCATGTCGTGAACCATGGTCTCTCATTGAGAGAGGCAGGGTTGAGGGTGCAACCCAATCTGCAAAGATCCACAGTGGCATCTGTAATGTGAATTTTCCATCATACAAACAGGTGAGAGTTACATCCTTACAGTAAATGAAAACTTTACAGGAATCTATTTTGTATTGCAATTATAGAATATTTACACAGATATATATTACAGTAAGTTTGACTGTAAAATATATTTTTACAACAGGACCCAAAGGCTGCCCCCAACAGGGGGAAGAGGAAAAATATTTTCAGATGTGCAGGAAAATGCTATTGTTGACATGGTTGTTGTCAACAATGCAATAAAACTGCGGGAGATTCAAGATAGAGTGCTGGCTGATAATGATATATTTGAAAATGTTAATTCTGTCAGCACAACAACTATTGCTCGAGTCCTAAAGAATCACCAAGTTACAATGAAACAGTTATACACTGTACCGTTCGAGAGAAACAGTGAACGGGTAAAAGAGCAAAGATACCAATATGTCCAGGTAAGACGTCTGAGGTTATGTACACAGCTATACAAAATATTTACAGTAAAAAAAAACACTAGCATTTCTACAGTAAAACTGTGCACTTACTGTTTTTCAGAGAGTAATGGAGGTGGAAGCACTGGAAAGACCACATTCATTTGTATTTATCGATGAAGCTGGATTTAACCTTGCCAAAACACGGCGCAGAGGAAGGAATGTTATAGGTCAAAGGGCCACTGTGGAGGTTCCAGGCCAAAGGGGGAAATATCACCAGGGGTGATGCAATGGCCAATGATGGTTTGCTTCTCAACACACCACTCATTGGCCCATACAACACAGAAAGGCTTATAGCTTTCCTAGAACAGCTCTATGCTCAGCTAGTGCCAGCAGAACAGGGGAGCCAGTAAGAAACGCCCAAGTTTTTGTCATAGTTTGCGATAACGTTGCTTTTCACCACTCTGCAGCTGTCACAGATTGGTTTGCAGCACATCACAGATTTATGGTTTTGTACCTGCCTGCATATTCACCCTTCCTCAACCCAATAGAGGAGTTTTCTCTGCCTGGAGGTGGAAAGTGTTTGGTCACCTCCCACATGACCAAATGCCTCTTTTGGAAGCCATGCATGCCCGGATGTGAGGACACGAGTCCAGAGGACTGCCAGGGATGGATAAGGCACTCCAGAAGGTTCTTCCCCAGGTGCATGGCAAGAGAAAACATTAGATGTGATGTTGAAGAAAACCTGTGGCCTGATGCTAGAGAGAGGCAGGATTAGCCCCTCAATTATTTGTTTGAATTACAGTATGTACTTTTAGTTTCTACCTTTTTTTCTCATTTCTGTAATTCCGTAAATTACTACAGACTATTGAAGCAAACTGCTAATTTTAATTTACCTTAAAGAATTGTTATGTTCTAAAAATAAAAATAAAAATCATGTGAAAGAATGTCACTCTTTTCTTTGAAGAAAATATTACTTTGTATGAAGTCACTGAAATTGTTCAAACTGTAAAGATGAAAAGTTTGTATTTTCTGTATTGGTGTTTGATGCTAGTGTTTTTACTCTCAGTGTGTTCTGAGTGACAGTGTGTGTTATCTCAGTGAGGGTTGTGCATAGTGTTTGGCTGCACTGAGCTTGTTTTGAGCCATGTGTTAAGAGTTGTGTTGCTTGGAATGAGTTTTGCAGGTGATGTGAACTGTTTAGCTCAGGTGACTGTTGGTAGTGCAGACTGTAGTTAGAGTTTTGCACATGTGACTCCAGTTGTGCCCACTGTCGTTTAGCAATCGAAAAAAACTGTAACACTCGTCCCACTTTCACTTCACTGTGGGACCCCCATGGTGGGAGATCCAGGGGGTCCCTCAGATCTCCAATGCCCCAGATTCCCTCATCTCGACTGGGATCAGAGTTACCGAGAGCCCCTGATGGCATGAAACCTCTCCTACTCTGACAGACCAGCCATGAGGTACAGCAGCCCAGGCAGTATCATCAAAGGCAGAGGAGCAGAGGGAACATCCATCACACAGTGTGCAGGGGAGAGTGTAACGTAGAGGATGGCTCATAGTAATGGATGGATGGAGTGAATGGAATGGTATCTTCTCTCTCATTCCATTTATTCTGCTCCAGCCCGTCCTCCCCATTTAAAGTGTCACAAGCCACCACTGTTATTTTATTTATTTATTTATTTTTCTTCTTTTTTTTACCTTTATTTAACCAGGCAAGTCAGTTAAGAATAAATTCTTACTTTCAATGACGGCCTGGGAACAGTGGGTTAACTGCATGTTCAGGGGCAGAACGACAGATTTGTACCTTGTCAGCTCGGGGGTTTGAACTCGCAACCTTCCGGTTACTAGTCCAATGCTCTAACCACTAGGCTACCCTGCCGCCCCAGTACTACACACACACACACACACACACACATACACACACACACACACACACACACACACACACACACACACACACACACACACACACACACACACACACACACACACACACACACACACACGAACTGCAAGGAGCACACACACACACACACACACACACACACACGCACACACACGCACACGCACGCACACACACACACACACACACACACACACACACACACACACACACACACACACACACACACACACACACACACACACACACACACACACACACACACACACACACAAGGAGCACACATGCAAATAAGAAAGACAAGAGAAAAGTGCTTTGTTATTTTTAGTAAACCACATTAAACCAAATCTCAATGGCCCACTGCCCCCTTTCCCCTTTCAACTGTAGACATGGTTTGACATTAAAAATACCTCAAGCAGCCTCACTGGGGAATAAAGGCAAATATTAGACTCAAATGTATTAGGAAATAAACATTGAATTATGCATGCCGATGACCTCCGCCCTCAGTATAAATAAACATACAGTATCACTGAGAGCCACAGGCAGTCACAGATGCAACATGCCCACAGGTTTCAACACAGTGTGGTAGGATATAGGGGTGAAAGAAGGTTATATTATCTGAGTTTGAGGTCAGATGACAGAGCTCTCTCTCTCTCTCTCTCTCCCCCCCACCCTCTCTCTCTCTGACAGTCCCAATTTGCCCAGTGAAGCACTTTTTCAAAGTCTCAGAACTCTTTGCAGTCGGTCTCAGAGAGTTGCAGAGTCTGTTGGACAGGGAGGGAGGATTGATTGACTGATGTGAGTACCTTGCCCTCTGTAACCTTGGCCGTGGTACTGCTGGTGCAGGAGGCCAAGCGGAGGGCACATGAATGAAACATTCTGGATTACAAAAAACTTCTTTGCATAAGTGATTATTCTGGTCTGGTATTAACATTGCTAATTAAAATCAATGAAGCACTGAATCAGGTGAGATGGGACAGAAACCACTGACAGAAATCGCTAACAGGTTATAAGCACCAGACAGACAGGGTGTGTGTGTGTTTGCGTGTGCACTTGTGTGTCATTCTCTGTCGTGGAGAGTCTGCCGGCTGGTTGGACTGTGGGATGCCTGGTCATAGGTCACTGATCTCATCTGCTTCAGGCTCTGTTGGACTCACTCTAAGAAAGACACAAAAGGGAAGGCTTTTAGGAGGCTTATAGTTTGTGTGATGTAATAGTGGACTGTAGTTGTATGACTTGACTGAGACATCATTATTTACCTGATTCCTTTATGATACTTTGGTCAATTTTTAGAGTTGTTTTTTTTCTCCATTTCATTCCCTCTCTCTGCCTCTTTATCTCCATTTCATTCCCTCTCTCTGCCTCTTTATCTCCATTTCATTCCCTCTCTCTGCCTCTTTATCTCCATTTCATTCCCTCTCTCTGCCTCTTTATCTCCATTTCATTCCCTCTCTCTGTCTCTTTATCTCCATTTCATTCCCTCTCTCTGCCTCTTTATCTCCATTTCATTCCCTCTCTCTGTCTCTTTATCTCCATTTCATTCC
>NW_026999886.1:27500-114891 GCF_036934945.1 Oncorhynchus masou masou
AGCTAACAAATTCTTGCTTTGCGTTTACCTCTTTAATTTAGAAGACACTGTTGCTGATCTACACCATCAATGGTATTATCAGGCTGTATAGCTAATTACGCATTTAATTACACATTTAAATTACACATCTAATTACACATTTATTAGCTAGCTAGTGATTGCGGCTAACAAGATTTAGGAACAACTTGCTAAGAAAAGACGAACTAGCTGTTTGCAGATGTAAGAAACACAAGCTAATAGTGTAATTATAGAATGCTAGTAGATTTATATTAAGAAGCAAAGTGACAACTGCATCATTGTTGTCAACATTGTTGCATTTGCTGCATTGACCATGCAGACTGTATGTGTCTCCTGGATGAGGAAAAACAAATGCGCTCCTTGAGTGGCAGGGGGCGGGGCTAGGTCTGTGTGGAAAGCATTGTGGAGAGGCATGACTCAAGTAGCGAAGTAAACTATAAAAATGGACGTTACACACTGTGTTTAACATTTAACAAACCAAACATTGAAATCCCGTTCTAGAATCCCAAGCCGGTCCCTGCATCAATACCGGTATATCGTAGAATACGGTACAGCACCCAGTCCTACCTTGGTAAAGTAAAAACCCAAGCCGGTCCCTGCATCAATACCGGTATATCGTAGAATATGGTACAGCACCCAGTCCTACCTTGGTAAAGTAAAAACCCAAGCCGGTCCCTGCATCAATACCGGTATATGGTAGAATACGGTACAGCACCCAGTCCTACCTTGGTAAAGTAAAAACCCAAGCCAGTCCCTGCATCAATACCGGTATATGGTAGAATACGGTGTAGCACCCAGTCCTACCTTGGTAAAGTAAAAACCCAAGCTGGTCCCAGCATCAATACCGGTATATCGTAGAATACGGTACAGCACCCAGTCCTACCTTGGTAAAGTAAAAACCCAAGCTGGTCCCTGCATCAATACCGGTATATCGTAGAATACGGTGTAGCACCCAGTCCTACCTTGGTAAAGTAAAAACCCAAGCCGGTCCCTGCATCAATACCGGTATATGGTAGAATACGGTACAGCACCCAGTCCTACCTTGGTAAAGTAAAAACCCAAGCCGGTCCCTGCATCAATACCGGTATATGGTAGAATACGGTGTAGCACCCAGTCCTACCTTGGTAAAGTAAAAACCCAAGCCGGTCCCTGCATCAATACCGGTATATGGTAGAATACAGTGTAGCACCCAGTCCTACCTTGGTAAAGTAAAAACCCAAGCCGGTCCCTGCATCAATACCGGTATATGGTAGAATACGGTGTAACACCCAGTCCTACCTTGGTAAAGTAAAAACCCAAGCCGGTCCCTGCATCAATACCAGTATATCGTAGAATACGGTACAGCACCCAGTCCTACCTTGGTAAAGTAAAAACCCAAGCTGGTCCCTGCATCAATACCGGTATATGGTAGAATACGGTACAGCACCCAGTCCTACCTTGGTAAAGTAAAAACCCAAGCTGGTCCCTGCATCAATACCGGTATATGGTAGAATACGGTACAGCACCCAGTCCTACCTTGGTAAAGTAAAAACCCAAGCCGGTCCCTGCATCAATACCGGTATATGGCAGAATACGGTACAGCACCCAGTCCTACCTTGGTAAAGTAAAAACCCAAGCCGGTCCCTGCATCAATACCGGTATATGGTAGAATACGGTACAGCACCCAGTCCTACCTTGGTAAAGTTAAAACCCAAGCCGGTCCCTGCATCAATACCGGTATATGGTAGAATACGGTAAAGCACCCAGTCCTACCTTGGTAAAGTAAAAACCCAAGCCAGTCCCTGCATCAATACCGGTATATTGCAAAAAACTGTAAACCGCCCAACCCTAGACTGAGATAAGGGTTTGGAGTTGTGCTTTGACTTAATTCTCCGTACCCGGCCAATGACTATAATGGTGATTCTGATCTAACCATTAATGAATACATTGTTGTGCCCCTGGCCTGAGATGATGGAGGTTCAATATGTACCTAGATGTAGAAGGCCAATGACCTTCTTAGGGCTAGGCCCCTTTTTTCTCCACTTCCGGTCTGAATGACGTGCCCAAAGTAAACTGCCTGTAGTTCAGGCCCTGAAGCCAGGATATGCATATAATTGGAAAGAAAACACTTTGAAGTTTGTAGAAATGTTAAAATAATTTAGGAGAATATAACACAATAGATATGGTAGAAGAAAAACCAAGCTGACTTTTTTTGAGAGAGAGAACATCCTCTTAGAAATGCAAGAGAAAGGTCATATTGAAAATTAGCTCCCTGGATGCAATTCCTATGGCTTCCACAGGGTGTCAGCAGTCTATGTTCAAGGTTTCAGGCGTGTAACTTCAAAAACGAATAAGAAATATCAGTTTTAGTAGAGGGACAGTCTTGGAAATTCATGTTTGCGCGCGCTATGAAGACATTGCGCACCTGCTACAATCAGTTTCCTATTGAACATACTTCTTTCCGAAATAAATATTATAGTTTGATGACATTTTAGGTTGTCTGAGGAGTAAATAGAAATGTATTTTGACTTGTTGAAACAAAGTTTGGGGGTAGATTTTCAGATTCCTTTCTCTGCAAGTTGATTACTCAAATCGATGGCGCCAACTAAAAGGACTTTTAGGGATATAAAGAAGGATTTTATCTAACAAAGCAACACTACATGTTATATAGCTGGGACCCTTTGGATGAAAAAGTAGGGCGCCGTCCTCAAACTATCCCATGGCATGTTCTCACTGTAATAGCTACTGTCAATCAGACAGTGCAGTTAGATTAACAAGAATGTAACCTTTCTGCCAATATAAGACACTTATATGTACATAAATGTTTAAAATCCATAATATTTATGACTATTTATTTGAATTGCGTGCTCTCCAGTTTCACAGCAATTTGGGACACCTGCAATATGCTTTGTGGACTTCACTAGACAGAGGTTGCTCTCCAGATTTGTGATAAAACAAAGGTGTGGTTGAATCTATTCTGCCACTGTGTCTTCTTGTTGTCTCGGCCTTTAGGCCTGTATATCACTGTGGCAAGGCCTGTGTATCACTGTGGCAAGGCCTGTGTATCACTGTGGCAAGGCCTGTGTATCACTGTGGCAAGGCCTGTGTATCACTGTGGTAAGGCATGTGTATCACTGTGGTAAGGCATGTGTATCACTGTGGCAAGGCATGTGTATCACTGTGGCAAGGCCTGTGTATCACTGTGGCAAGGCATGTGTATCACTGTGGCAAGGCCTGTGTATCACTGTGGCAAGGCATGTGTATCACTGTGGCAAGGCATGTGTATCACTGTGGCAAGGCATGTGTATCACTGTGGTAAGGCATGTGTATCACTGTGGCAAGGCCTGTGTATCACTGTGGCAAGGCATGTGTATCACTGTGGCAAGGCATGTGTATCACTGTGGTAAGGCATGTGTATCACTGTGGCAAGGCATGTGTATCACTGTGGCAAGGCATGTGTATCACTGTGGTAAGGCATGTGTATCACTGTGGCAAGGCCTGTGTATCACTGTGGCAAGGCCTGTGTATCACTGTGGCAAGGCATGTGTATCACTGTGGTAAGGCCTGTGTATCACTGTGGCAAGGCATGTGAACTAGCAGGTTATAGAGCAAACAATGCAATTATCACAACACGTAGGTTGTAATATGGATCTTTTTGAGAGTGTGGGCTTCCCCAGTGATTTTACCCATGCACCACTACTGCCACTGAGTCACGGTATTCTCCTCATATTCTGCGCTCTGTAAGCCTGCATGAATGGTGCTGATGCATTGCTGGTACCCAACTCACTAACGGGTGTCAGGTTGCTAATGAATGGTCTGGTACTCAGCGCTCTATTGTCCCTCTAATCACTCTGATATCATTGCAAATTAAATCAAAATCACATCACATTAAACACTTCATGATTTGAATTTGTATAATCTGAATGATGAGAATAAATGCTGATGGGATTTAGAGGGCCCGTTTTGAAATGGATGCGGGGCTTTCCCAGCTGGACACAATTCATTTTTAAAACATTCATCTGGTCCACACCAGGTCCGGTCCGATCCGAGTGAGGGAAGTAGTATCATTTTTTTTGTACTTTATTAACCAGAGCAGAGGAAGGGAGACAAACAAAGCATGGTGCTAGGGAGCAGGGGAGAGGCTCTGTGGGTGTGTTTGTGTGTGCAATGTGAGTGACATGGGAGCTGGCACAGAAATACAGAGAGACACAGAGACAGAGAGACACAGAGAGAGAGAGACACAGAGACACAGAGAGAGACACAGAGACACACAGAGACACAGAGAGAGAGAGACGCAGAGAGAGAGAGACGCAGAGAGAGAGAGACACAGAGAGAGACAAAGACACAGAGAGAGACAGAGACACAGAGAGAGACAGAGAGAGACACACAGAGAGAGACGCAGAGAGAGAGAGAGACACAGAGAGAGACAGAGACACAGAGAGAGACGCAGAGAGAGAGAGAGACACAGAGAGAGACACAGAGACACACAGAGACAGAGAGAGAGAGACGCAGAGAGAGAGAGACAGAGAGAGACAGAGACACAGAGAGAGACAGAGACACAGAGAGAGACAGAGACACAGAGAGAGACAGAGACACAGAGAGAGACAGAGACACAGAGAGAGACAGAGAGAGACACACAGAGAGAGACGCAGAGAGAGAGAGACACACAGAGAGAGAGACAGAGACACAGAGAGAGACGCAGAGAGAGAGAGAGACACAGAGAGAGACACACAGAGACACAGAGACACAGAGAGAGACAGAGACACAGAGAGAGACGCAGAGAGAGAGAGAGACACAGAGAGAGACAGAGACACAGAGAGAGACAGAGAGATGGCAAGTACTGTTAACTCGCGCTAGTAGATTAACTTCTTGCTAGTTATTTATCATCCCATCTGATTACATAATACCTGTCTTGACTGCATCAAACCAAGAGAAGCTAGTTCATTCTTAATTTAGTTACGCAATGATTTTCATTCAGCATTCTACCCCCCCCCAGAGAAAAAATATATTCCCTCTTTCCCCCGACACACACACGAGGGGATATTTCAGGGCTGCAACCCAATCTCTTCCAACTGCACCATGAG
Source organism: Oncorhynchus masou masou (assembly GCF_036934945.1). Classification (NCBI taxonomy): domain Eukaryota; kingdom Metazoa; phylum Chordata; class Actinopteri; order Salmoniformes; family Salmonidae; genus Oncorhynchus; species Oncorhynchus masou. The sequence continues at coordinate 32,582 of NW_026999886.1, forward strand.
AGAAGGAAGGCCAAGCTAGATTAAAACTATTTGTCACTGTTGGGAGAAAGGTAGAAAAGAACAAAGCGGCCAAATAAAAAAGAAGAATTCAGCTTTGGGAGTTGGTAAATGAGTGTGTTGCTAGAGATAAGTATGTGTCGTGGAAATGTCCTGTATTACCAAATCATGAGAGAGCAAACCACAAACCACACACAAGTCAGAGTTATATCATAAAGTCCATATTTAATTATATGAGCTTCACCATAGCCCTGTTTGACTCTCAGATCAATTCAGTGTCTATAAATGAATTCTCTGAGAGTGCTTACAAAACAATTCTTAGTATCATTTATAGCTAAGACACACCCCTCTCAACTCACATGACAAATAGCAGATCTTAGGAACATTACAAAGGAAGACTTTACTTGAGAGAGGAGTATCCCATAGCCAGACAGCATAAGCTATAAATTATCGTTCAGTTTGCTCTCCTAAAATGAGGTTCTACTTCTCGTTCTTGGTACAACATAGTACCAAAACATTACCTCATCCAATGGCATATATCAATTGTCAATTCTAGATACATCAAAAATACAACCCCTCCTGGACAAGCTCACGGAGAGGTGTGACTGGCACACAGACATTGTGGAGCCAACTAACTGGTCCCCTTTAATCACGCCATCCCTTCACATGGTTTAGGAATAGTTACAGACACATTGACAGATAAGACTAACCTGACTTCTCCCCTCTCTGGGCCCCAAGTAACTGGTCCCCTTTAATCCCGCCATCCCTTCACATGGTTTAGGAATAGTTACAGACTCATTCACAGATAAGACTAACCTGACTTCTCCCCTCTCTGGGCCCCAAGTAACTGGTCCCCTTTAATCCCGCCATCCCTTCACATGGTTTAGGAATAGTTACAGACACATTCACAGATAAGACTAACCTGACTTCTCCCCTCTCTGGGCCCCAAGTAACTGGTCCCCTTTAATCACGCCATCCCTTCACATGGTTTAGGAATAGTTACAGACACATCCACAGATAAGACTAACCTGACCTCTCCTCTCTCTGGACCTCAAGTAACTGGTCCCCTTTAATCACGCCATCCCTTCACATGGTTTAGGAATAGTTTCAGACACATTCACAGATAAGACTAACCTGACCTCTCCTCTCTCTGGGCCCCAAGTAACTGAGCCCTGGCAGAGAAGGGAGAACTGCACACTGCCAACAGTATCATCCAAAAAGAAGGCATCCTAATGACAAGTATCTCACATCAGCATTATTATGTCAATTAAACATCTTATTTATCAATGTTACCTAACTAATTGTGATTCTGCTACCACACATGGCAGGTAGTTGGATGTAGCCTTTCAGCTGTGGTGGTGTCCGAGTGAATCCAGTGGAGGAGAAACGGTTTAGACGAGTTCTCTCTTCACCATGCACTCCCTGCTTGTACAGGTTTGTCCTCCTAGATGAAGACACATTTCCCACAGATTCATTAGTTGTATAGTAGGGCACTGCACGCTTCACCTCACCTCTGAGATGGTGCCAGTGTGGCTTCATCCAAACACTCACTCATTTTCTCCAGCTCCTTGTAGCTTGCGCTGCGACATTTGTCTCTCCACGCCATCCTGTTGGGTGACAGTAACGCAGGGTAACGGGGGTGACTCCGTCTTTCCCCTCCTTTGTCATATGGATGTGGCACACAGCACAATGCTGTACCCAGGAGAGTCCAGCCAGGGTCTAACACACACTGAGGCTATGCAGCAGCTGCTGTTTCCTGGCCCTTGGAGCCTCATCAATGGAGACATTGTCATGTGACGCCACGGAGAGGAGCTCCTTCTGACAATCTGACAGCTGAAAGATGTCTCATGGCTGATGTTTGCATTTCTCCTCAGCAGCGGTGCCGTGGTGGTGTGGTGCCCTGGGGGCCACGGAGAGAGGGGGATGCTGGGATGTGGGGTCTATACAGACAGTGTGATTGGCTGTTGCTGTCTGTAGGGGGAAGGGATCGGAACCCCTACCTGACATATCTGACAGGGTCGGGGAATCCCTGAGAGAGCTGCTGTGTGCTTGTTGTTGTTGTGCGGCTCAGCTCACTGACCTCCATCTCCTGAGATCCACTACCTCTCTGTGTGTAGTTGGACTGTTTGGACACCTGCTCAAGTGATTCTCTAGGTTTGTTTTATACCGGTGAAACATACTCAGGATACTCCAGCACGTGTATTATGATGACCGTTTGACCCTGTCATTTACATCAAAATGCCAAGTTAAACAGCTGTAAATATAATAAACGATAACTGAGTGTGAACTCTGACCTTTGTTGTTCCTCAGGACAGCGACCTGGAGGCCATGATGCGACACATGGAGCAGGTTCTGGAAGGAGAGCTCAGCGGTAAGTTAGAACACACCACGCAGGGGGTCGATGGACTTGTCCTAACGGTAGCAGAGAGGTGAGAAACCAGGTTACAAGTGCTCTGCAGTGGTAATTGATGTAGCTGCAGCCTACCAATGTTAAGGATATTGATGTGTTTCCACACTGTGAACAAACTCCTACATTAACTGTACTGGAAGGCCTGTGGTGGGCTGAGAGCATGTCTGGTTGGAGCATTGATCAGGTCTTTCACTGTGCTGCTGTTTACCGGGGCTAGAGTAGCTATATCTGATGTGCTTACCTTCGAATGGATGTCTGGATAGGGCTGGGATGTTTTCCCTGCGTTACATCCTCTCTATACCTTATTAGGCTTCTTCCTCCTGACGTGTTGAACACGTTGATGTTGTGTGTTCTATAGGTAGGTGTAAATCCTCCTCTCTCACCGTCCAGCATGCTCACCACAACACCATTCAATGCATTTCCTGTCAAGCTCCCTTCTTTCTAAACAAGTCAAAAAAGCACTTATTTTGCCTCTATTTTCAAGTTCTCCATTTGATATTTGAAGAAATTGCTCAAGTTACTCCTGTCCTGTCACTAACAACAGACAGACTAGTTACTCCTGTGTGTCCAAGCACTAGATTACTGTCTGTTCTGTCACTAACAACAGACAGACTAGTTACTCCTGTGTGTCCAAGCACTAGATTACTGTCTGTTCTGTCACTAACAACAGACAGACTAGTTACTCCTGTGTGTCCAAGCACTAGATTACTGTCTGTTCTGTCACTAACAACAGACAGACTAGTTACTCCTGTGTGTCCAAGCACTAGATTACTGTCTGTTCTGTCACTAACAACAGACAGACTAGTTACTCCTGTGTGTCCAAGCACTAGATTACTGTCTGTTCTGTCACTAACAACAGACAGACTAGTTACTCCTGTGTGTCCAAGCACTAGATTACTGTCTGTTCTGTCACTAACAACAGACAGACTAGTTACTCCTGTGTGTCCAAGCACTAGATTACTGTCTGTTCTGTCACTAACAACAGACAGACTAGTTACTCCTGTGTGTCCAAGCACTAGATTACTGTCTGTTCTGTCACTAACAACAGACAGACTAGTTACTCCTGTGTGTCCAAGCACTAGATTACTGTCTGTTCTGTCACTAACAACAGACAGACTAGTTACTCCTGTGTGTCCAAGCACTAGATTACTGTCTGTTCTGTCACTAACAACAGACAGACTAGTTACTCCTGTGTGTCCAAGCACTAGATTACTGTCTGTTCTGTCACTAACAACAGACAGACTAGTTACTCCTGTGTGTCCAAGCACTAGATTACTGTCTGTTCTGTCACTAACAACAGACAGACTAGTTACTCCTGTGTGTCCAAGCACTAGATTACTGTCTGTTCTGTCACTAACAACAGACAGACTAGTTACTCCTGTGTGTCCACGCACTAGATTACTGTCTGTTCTGTCACTAACAACAGACAGACTAGTTACTCCTGTGTGTCCAAGCACTAGATTACTGTCTGTTCTGTCACTAACAACAGACAGACTAGTTACTCCTGTGTGTCCAAGCACTAGATTACTGTCTGTTCTGTCACTAACAACAGACAGACTAGTTACTCCTGTGTGTCCAAGCACTAGATTACTGTCTGTTCTGTCACTAACAACAGACAGACTAGTTACTCCTGTGTGTCCAAGCACTAGATTACTGTCTGTTCTGTCACTAACAACAGACAGACTAGTTACTCCTGTGTGTCCAAGCACTAGGAAAACTAGCTAAAAAAACAGCTAAAAACAAGCAAAAATGCCAGTATATTCAGCTGTACTCAGTTGATATTCTAATGGTGAATATTATACCACGGATATGGCAAACATGTATTTTTACTGTTCTAATTACATTGGTAACTAGTTTATAATAGCAATAAGGCACCTTGGGGGATTGTAGTATATGGCCAATATACCAATGTTAAGGGCTGTGTCCAGGCACTCTGCTTTGCGTCGTGTGTAAGAACAGCAACAGACATGGTATATTGGCCATATACCACACCCCTCTGGCCTTATTGCTTAACTGTTGCTGTCCTCTTAGGTTGATGTGTTCGTTTGCATATTTTGGGCTCTGACAGGTGGGTGTTCTCTCTAACAGGTTGTGCTGAAGCTCTATGCTCTATGTATCCCTCCATGGTGTTTACTTAAACAGGGAAGGGAGTGGAGAGCAACAGTGGTCTGGTGGAATAGAAAGGAAAGGAAGGAATGCCTGTTTAATCCACAGAGAATGGAAAGGAATGCATGTTTAATCTACAGAGAATGGAAAGGAATGCCTGTTTAATCCACAGAGAATGGAAAGGAATGCCTGTTTAATCCACAGAGAGTGGAAAGGAATGCATGTCTAATCCACAGAGAATGGAAAGGAATGCATGTTTAATCCACAGAGAATGGAAAGGAATGCATGTTTAATCCACAGAGAATGGAAAGGAATGCCTGTTTAATCCACAGAGAATGGAAAGGAATGCCTGTTTAATCCACAGAGAATGGAAAGGAATGCCTGTTTAATCCACAGAGAGTGGAAAGGAATGCATGTCTAATCCACAGAGAATGGAAAGGAATGCATGTTTAATCCACAGAGAATGGAAAGGAATGCATGTTTAATCCACAGAGAGTGGAAAGGAATGCATGTCTAATCCACAGAGAATGGAAAGGAATGCATGTTTAATCCACAGAGAGTGGAAAGGAATGCATGTATAATCCAGAGAGAATGGAAAGGAATGCATGTTTAATCCACAGAGAATGGAAAGGAATGCCGGTTTAATCCACAGAGAATGGAAAGGAATGTCTGTTTAATCCACAAAGAATGGAAAGGAATGCCTGTTTAATCCACAGAGAATGGAAAGGAATGCCTGTTTAATCCACAGTGAATGGAAAGGAATGCCTGTTTAATCCACAGAGAATGGAAAGGAATGTATGTTTAATCCACAAAGAATGGAAATGAATGCGTGTTTAATCCACAGAGAATGGAAAGGAATGCATGTTTAATCCACAGAGAGTGGAAAGGAATGCATGTTTAATCCACAGAGAGTGGAAAGGAATGCATGTTTAATCCACAGAGAATGGAAAGGAATGCATGTTTAATCCACAGAGAATGGAAAGGAATGCATGTTTAATCCACAGAGAATGGAAAGGAATGCCTGTTTAATCCACAGAGAGTGGAAAGGAATGCATGTTTAATCCAGAGAGTGGAAAGGAATGCATGTTTAATCCACAGAGAATGGAAAGGAATGCATGTTTAATCCACAGAGAATGGAAAGGAATGCCTGTTTAATCCACAGAGAATGGAAAGGAATGCCTGTTTAATCCACAGAGAATGGAAAGGAATGCCTGTTTAATCCACAGAGAATGGAAAGGAATGCCTGTTTAATCCACAGAGAATGGAAAGGAATGCCTGTTTAATCCACAGAGAATGGAAAGGAATGCATGTTTAATCCACAGAGAATGAAAGGAATGCATGTTTAATCCACAGAGAATGGAAAGGAATGCCTGTTTAATCCACAGAGAATGGAAAGGAATGCATGTTTAATCCACAGAGAATGAAAGGAATGCATGTTTAATCCACAGAGAATGGAAAGGCATGCATGTTTAATCCACAGAGAATGGAAAGGAATGCCTGTTTAATCCACAGAGAATGGAAAGGAATGCCTGTTTAATCCACAGAGAATGGAAAGGAATGCATGTTTAATCCACAGAGAATGAAAGGAATGCATGTTTAATCCACAGAGAATGGAAAGGAATGCCTGTTTAATCCACAGAGAATGGAAAGGAATGCATGTTTAATCCACAGAGAGTGGAAAGGAATGCATGTTTAATCCACAGAGAGTGGAAAGGAATGCATGTTTAATCCACAGAGAATGGAAAAGAATGCATGTTTAATCCACAGAGAATGGAAAGGAATGCATGTTTAATCCACAGAGAATGGAAAGGAATGCCTGTTTAATCCACAGAGAGTGGAAAGGAATGCATGTTTAATCCAGAGAGTGGAAAGGAATGCATGTTTAATCCACAGAGAATGGAAAGGAATGCATGTTTAATCCACAGAGAATGGAAAGGAATGCCTGTTTAATCCACAGAGAATGGAAAGGAATGCCTGTTTAATCCACAGAGTGGAAAGGAATGCATGTTTAATCCACAGAGAATGGAAAGGAATGCATGTTTAATCCACAGAGAATGGAAAGGAATGCCTGTTTAATCCACAGAGAATGGAAAGGAATGCCTGTTTAATCCACAGAGAATGGAAAGGAATGCCTGTTTAATCCACAGAGAATGGAAAGGAATGCCTGTTTAATCCACAGAGAATGGAAAGGAATGCCTGTTTAATCCACAGAGAATGGAAAGGAATGCATGTTTAATCCACAGAGAATGAAAGGAATGCATGTTTAATCCACAGAGAATGGAAAGGCATGCATGTTTAATCCACAGAGAATGGAAAGGAATGCCTGTTTAATCCACAGAGAGTGGAAAGGAATGCATGTTTAATCCAGAGAGTGGAAAGGAATGCATGTTTAATCCACAGAGAATGGAAAGGAATGCATGTTTAATCCACAGAGAATGGAAAGGAATGCCTGTTTAATCCACAGAGAATGGAAAGGAATGTCTGTTTAATCCACAGAGAATGGAAAGGAATGCATGTTTAATCCACAGAGAATGGAAAGGAAAGCATGTTTAATCCACAGAGAGTGGAAAGGAATGCATGTTCAATCCACAGAGAGTGGAAAGGAATGCATGTTTAATCCACAGAGAATGGAAAGGAATGCATGTTTAATCCACAGAGAGTGGAAAGGAATGCATGTTCAATCCACAGAGAGTGGAAAGGAATGCATGTTTAATCCACAGAGAATGGAAAGGAATGCATGTTTAATCCACAGAGAATGGAAAGGAATGCCTGTTTAATCCACAGAGAATGGAAAGGAATGCCTGTTTAATCCACAGAGAATGGAAAGGAATGCATGTTTAATCCACAGAGAATGGAAAGGAATGCATGTTTAATCCACAGAGAATGGAAAGGAATGCCTGTTTAATCCACAGAGAATGGAAAGGAATGCCTGTTTAATCCACAGAGAGTGGAAAGGAATGCATGTTTAATCCACAGAGAATGGAAAGGAATGCCTGTTTAATCCACAGAGAGTGGAAAGGAATGCATGTTTAATCCACAGAGAATGGAAAGGAATTCCTGTTTAATCCACAGAGAGTGGAATAGAATGCCTGTTTAATCCACAGAGAGTGGAAAGGAATGCCTGTTTAATCCACAGAGAATGGAAAGGAATGCCTGTTTAATCCACAGAGAGTGGAAAGGAATGCCTGTTTAATCCACAGATAATGGAAAGGAATGCATGTTTAATCCACAGAGAGTGGAAAGGAATGCATGTATAATCCAGAGAGAATGGAAAGGAATGCATGTTTAATCCACAGAGAGTGGAAAGGAATGCCTGTTTAATCCACAGAGAATGGAAAGGAATGCATGTTTATCCATGTATTCTATCCCTCTCACGTACTTCTCTCTTCTTACAAATAATGATTTACTCTGATTCACACACACACACTCCATCTCCCGTGTCACTCACAACGTACACACACACACACACACACACACACACACACACACACACACACACACACACACACACACACACACACACACACACACACACACACACACACACACACACACACACACACACACACTCACACACTCTTAGCTGGCCCAGTGAACCGTGGAACCTCATGTCAGATGCTGGCAGCTCCTAGACACCTCCTCTCTGCCTGCTCACCTGTGGTGAAGCTCTACTCTCAGCAGCTGCTTTTATTTAATATTGGCCTAGATGAGTCTGGAAACATACAGTGAGAAACTTTCTTCCAACCCACTGTGGAAGTGCCGCAGTAAGTGCTTCCTTGACAATGATTTCAAACTTTCATGTAAATAACGAAGAGAATAACCACACACCCAAAACTGGTTAGTGAAGGTGCTGGAGGCATGCTCAGATGAATCTCGACTGAACGAAAGCTCAGCTACTATTAAAATACATTTGCATCTGACCGGAAGTGTGCCAGGACCTTTTCCTGTTTTTCCAGTACAAACAATGAAACAAAATGCTAAATAAATCAAGTTACTACTTTACCTGAATGTAAATGAGTTGTGTATTTCTCTAAAAGTGACCATGTGTTGTGTTGATGTCTTCTTCTCTCACCTATCACTCTGTTTTAGGTTAAAGACGCTGGCTGGGACATCTACAGCTCTCTCTCTCTCTCTCTCTGCCTCTCTCTCTCTCTCTGCCTCTCTCTCTCTCTCTCTCTCTCTGTGGGTGGGTGGATGTGTAATTTATTACACCAAATAAAAGATTTGAATGCACTTCCTCTGCTCTCTTTACATAAATCTACTTTTTAATAACTCAAAACAACCCAAGCTAAATGGCAATGGTACCAACAACTCTCCCTGCACTCTGGCAGTATTTCATCTGAGTGTAGACAAGATGACACACAGCATGATTTACTGTGATTAGATAGACAAGGGCAGAGATACCATCACAATCCCATAGTCGTTGAGAACAGATGTGGTGTGTGTGGGGGGGTGCGAGGTTGTGATGGGTACTCTTCAACTAACAGAGATCATTGTTGTTTTGTTTCTATATTTTGTCACGTAGGAAGTGATTGTCACAGACCAAGGAGAATTTGCTTTGATATTATACTAAATTTGAGCATATTAAAAAAGATCAGAATATTGCTTACAAAATTATGAAATCATGTAAATACGAAAATATCAGTTTAAGCCTTTACATTTAGCTGTATTTTTAATGAATGAATTGCCCATGCGTGTCCCCAATAATCACAATTTCCTCTACAGTGGCTGAAGCAGTGCCAGAAGAGGGCCAGTGGGTCCCCATGGGGCCTCCAGTCATCAACAGCACCATGGCTGAGACAAGGATTCAGCGCATGACTGAGTGAGTAGGAGAACCTCTCCTTTCACCTTTCACCTTTCACCTTTGATTTGATTTTGATTTCTTTAAAGTGACGATAAACTCTAAAGTATTTATTAACTCTGAACAATTATGTTAATTATCTCGTGAAAAGCCTAACTTGTGATCAGAAACTATAACACTGTATATTCACTTCAGCTAAAGAGCGGGCGAACTTAATTTCCATCCCTGCACATACTGGCAACAGCAAACTTTTAAATGTTCAATACACTGAGCATTGAAGTTTTAAATGAAAGTAGGATGTATCTCACCTCCAGGCAGCGTCTGTTTCCCTGTCTGCCTGTGGCCTCTATCCATCCACCCTCTTGTTGTCCTATCCATCGATCTGTGGTGCACATCAATATGGATATCACATCAGCCTGGTGTAGCTGTGGGAGAGGGGCCCATCCCTCTGCTGTCTGCCCAGTGAGGTGGATGTGTGATAGGGTGAGAAGGGGAGTGGCAGGGCCTGACGGTGCTGCTGGCCCAGGGGCCCAAACCTCACCTCTATTCCACAACACTACTCTCCTGTACAGACAGCTCTCTGACTACGGACAGACAGACAGACAGACAGCTCTCTGGACTACAGACAAACAGACAGACAGACAGACAGACAGACAGACAGACAGACAGACAGACAGACAGACAGACAGACAGACAGACAGACAGACAGACAGACAGACAGACAGAATAAATAGGTAACTGTGAGTAATGTGAAAGATACACTTAGCAATATTGGTCACACATAGAAAAAAGCCCAAAAGTCACTGTGACCACCTTGGGTGCAATTGAAGTGATGGGGTTTGGAGTTTGGGCTAAGTGAAGTGATGGGTTTGGAGTTTGGGCTAAGTGAAGTGATGGGGTTTGGAGTTTGGGCTAAGTGAAGTGATGGGTTTGGAGTTTGGGCTAAGTGAAGTGATGGGTTTGGAGTTTGGGCTAAGTGAAGTGATGGGTTTGGAGTTTGGGCTAAGTGAAGTGATGGGTTTGGAGTTTGGGCTAAGTGAAGTGATGGGGTTTGGAGTTTGGGCTAAGTGAAGTGATGGGTTTGGAGTTTGGGCTAAGTGAAGTGATGGGTTTGGAGTTTGGGCTAAGTGAAGTGATGGGTTTGGAGTTTGGGCTAAGTGAAGTGATGGGGTTTGGAGTTTGGGCTAAGTGAAGCTGCAAGAGGCTGTTACCTGGAAAACACAGCCCCACTCGTCAAGCAGGACACATTTTTCTTTTCACACAGCGACAGTAGTATTCTGTTAAACACACACACACAGTGTGAGTTCTCAGCTCCATGCTCCCATGATGAGACTGGTGCTGGTGTATTTATAACAGAAGCCCAATTCCTGTGGGAGAGAGAATTAGACCCTGTCAGATCCCTCAGAGCTGCCGCTTCATAAAGGCCCAGAAATAAGAGGGGGGTGGAGGGGGCGAGGATGAAGGGAGGGGAAGGAGGGAGGACAGGAGAACAGGTAGCAATTTACAGCAACGGCATCTGTCACCATGGCTCTCTTGGCTCCAGGATGTTTGATTGTACCTCTCATCTAAACGCAGGCTTAAGCCCACTGTGTCTGACTCTGTGTACATGAGAACCTTTGGGAACCTGCTCAAAGCAAACCCTCCTCAATCTAATGTTCTGTTCATCATTGGAACAATCCTATTCTGGTGTTATGGGAAATGTTTATAACTATCAAGTCAATGCACTAGCATAATAAGCTAATAAAATGTTTTGCACTTTACAACAACAGATAGCTGGGTTGTCATGAGCTGCCATGGCCTGTTATGACAGAATTATGTTGTGATAGATGTTCAGTAAGAGGCCTTTATTGCGGTGAAGGGAATCCATCAGGCTCACCGTCTTAGAGTTTCTCTGTCTGTTGTTAAGTGCTGCAGAAGGGGGACATTTCTTGATTGCTGAATAGAGAGGTAAGCTTTGATGCTGATGCAAGAGTTTCTGTTGGGTTGTTTTGGTGGAGGAGGAGGAGGAGGAGGGATGCTGATTAGAGCCACTTACTGTGTGTGTTAGAGAGAGAGAGAATGAGAGAACGAGAGGGGAGAACGAGAGAGAGAACAAGAGGGAGAGAACGAGAGGGAGCGAGAGAAAGGAAGAGATACAGAGAACGGGAACAAAAGAACGGGAGAGAAAGAGAGAGAAAGAGAGTGTTTGATTGAGTGTGCATCATTGACTGACAACTCTCAGAAACACATGCACATGCACACACACCATTAGTCACATTTTTGAGGGTTGTTTACTTTCAGATATATACCACATTTATTAAACATGTACTGAGAACATGCTCATCCATAGACCTCCCCAGCTCCTCAAGAGGCTATTTAGGATTATTTTGATTGATCAAATATTTTTGTACCATTCAATATTTGGGCTCCGATTTTTGTTATTCATCATAGTCATAATCAAAATGTTGCATATTTAAATTTGTGTTTGGAAAAAACATTATCTCTGTAGAGAGGAAATAGGTCCCCACTTGTTTACAAATGTAGGAGCCAAAGTTGTGTCTCAATGTAGGGACTGTAAAGGTCAACTGAAGAGGAGGAGATGGAGGAGTGAGGAGGAGAGAGGGAGAAGGAGATGGAGGAGAGAGAGGGGGAGATGGAGATGGAGGAGCGAGGAGGAGAGAGAGAGGGAGGAGGAGATGGTGGAGAGAGGAGGAGAGAGAGAGGGAGAAGGAGATGGTGGAGAGAGGAGGAGAGAGGGGGAGAAGGAGATGGTGGAGGGAGGAGGAGCGAGGAGGAGAGAGAGGGAGAAGGAGATGTTGGAGCGAGGAGGAGAGAAAGGGAGAAGGAGATGATGGATGGAGAAGGAGATAGTGGAGAGAGGAGGAGCGAGGAGGAGAGAGAGAGGGAGATGGAGATGGTGGAGCGAGGAGGAGAGAGAGAGGGAGATGGAGATGGTGGAGAGAGGAGGAGAGAGGAGGAGACAGATGGAGGAGATAGGGAGAAGGAGATGGTGGAGCGAGGAGGAGTGCAGAGGAGAGAAGGAGAAGGAGATGGAGGAGAGAGGATGAGAGAGAGGGGGAGAAGGAGATGGAGGAGAGAGGAGGAAAGAGAGGGGGAGAAGGAGATGGAGGAGCGAGGAGGAGAGAGAGAGGGAGAAGGAGATGATGGAGAGAGGAGGAGAGAGGAGGAGAGGGAGGGAGAAGGAGATGGTGGAAAGAGGAGGAGCGTGGAGGAGAGAGGGAGAAGGAGATGGAGGAGAGAGAGGGAGAAGGAGATGGTGAAGAGAGAGAGGGAGAAGGAGGGAGAAGGAGATGGTGGAGAGAGGAGAAGAGTGAGAGGGAGAAGGAGATGGTAGAGAGAGGAGGAGCGAGGAGGAGAGAAAGGGAGAAGGAGATGGTGGAGCGAGGAGGAGAGAGATGGAGAAGGAGATGGTGGAGCGAGGAGGTGAGAGGAGGAGAGAGAGGGAGATGGAGGAGAGAGGGAGAAGGAGATGGTGGAAAGAGGAGGAGAGAGAGAGAGAGAAGGAGATGGTGGAAAGAGGAGGAGCGCAGAGGAGAGAGAGGGAGAAGGAGATGGTGGAGAGAGGAGGGGAGAGAGAGAAGGAGAAGGAGATGGTGGAGAGAGGAGGAGCGAGAGAGGGAGAAGGAGATGGTGGAGAGAGGAGGAGCGAGGAAGAGAGGGAGAAGGAGATGGTGGAGAGGGACCAAAATAATCTACTCTGTAGTAAAGATGTCTGCTATCACAGAGCCTCAAAAATGGAATTACATTATAAAGTTCCATCAATCGTAAACAATCAGATGAATTAGATTATACAGTTCCATCAATCGTAAACAATCAGATGAATTAGATTATACAGTTCCATCAATCGTAAACGATCAGATGAGTTGTGTGTATGACAACTCACGCAGGGTGTTGGTGTGTACGCAATACGCATGGCCCCTCTCCTATCATCAGTCTTACAGTGGAGACCCTGCTGACACAGTGGAGACCCTGCTGACACAGTGGAGACCCTGCTGACACAGTGGAGACCCTTTTGACACAGTGGAGACCCTGTTGACACAGTGCAGACCCTGTTGACACAGTGCAGACCCTGTTGACACAGTGGAGACCCTGTTGACACAGTGGAGACCCTGCTGACACAGTGGAGACCCTGCTGACACATTGGAGACCCTGCTGACACATTGGAGACCCTGTTGACACAGTGGAGACCCTATACAAGACACTTCTGTTAAAGAGAGAGAGGGGAGAGAGAGGGAGAGACTCTAACACTCACTAGGCTCCCTTGTGCCTCTGCAACAATACCTCAGAGAGGACTATCAATCCTCTCACAATCCTAGCTGTTTCTATCTTCTATCCGTTCCTTAGGAAGCCTCAAGCCAGAGATGACTTAGAATGGAATTATAATAATGAGACAGCATTTGCTAGGCCTGCATATTCTCTCTAAGAAAAAGACAAAGCCAAATTACACATGTATTGCTAAACTTAACTTCAGCCTTCTGAGGACACTTATAATGTTAAGAAGGATGGATAGCTCTGGAATTTCATCTGTTGCTACAGACTTATAGCCCGATCTGTCGCTACAGACTCTCTGCTGATTGAGAACCTCTCTGCTGATTGAGAACCTCTCTGCTGATTGAGGACCTCTCTGCTGATTGAGAACCTCTCTGCGGATTGAGAACCTCTCTGCTGATTGAGAACCTCTCTGCTGACTGAGGACTTCTCTGCTGATTGAGAACCTCTCTGCTGACTGAGAACCTCTCTGCTGACTGAGGACTTCTCTGCTGATTGAGAACCTCTCTGCTGATTGAGAACCTCTCTGCTGACTGAAAACCTCTCTGCTGACTGAAAACCTCTCTGCTGACTGAGGACCTCTCTGCTGATTGAGGACCTCTCTGCTGATTGAGGACCTCTCTGCTGACTGAGGACCTCTCTGTTTATTTGGGAACCACTCTGCTGATTGAGGACCTCTCTGCTGATTGAGAACCTCTCTGCTGATTGAGGACCTCTCTGCTGATTGAGGACCTCTCTGCTGATTGAGGACCTCTCTGCTGATTGAGGATCTCTCTGCTGATTGAGGACCTCTCTGCTGATTGAGGATCTCTCTGCTGATTGAGGACCTCTCTGCTGATTGAGAACCTCTCTGCTGATTGAGGACCTCTCTGCTGATTGAGAACCTCTCTGCTGATTGAGGACCTCTCTGCTGATTGTGAACCTCTCTGCTGATTGAGGACCTCTCTGCTGATTGAGAACCTCTCTGCTGATTGAGGATCTCTCTGCTGATTGAGGACCTCTCTGCTGATTGAGAACCTCTCTGCTGATTGAGGACCTCTCTGCTGATTGAGGACCTCTCTGCTGATTGAGAACCTCTCTGCTGATTGAGGATCTCTCTGCTGATTGAGGACCTCTCTGCTGATTGAGAACCTCTCTGCTGATTGAGGACCTCTCTGCTGATTGAGAACCTCTCTGCTGATTGAGAACCTCTCTGCGGATTGAGGACCTCTCTGCTGATTGATTACCTCTCTGCTGATTGAGAACCTCTCTGCTGATTGAGGACCTCTCTGCTGATTGAGGACCTCTCTGCTGATTGAGAACCTCTCTGCTGATTGAGGACCTCTCTGCTGATTGAGGACCTCTCTGCTGATTGAGGACCTCTCTGCTGATTGAGGACCTCTCTGTCGAGGACTGTGATTATTGTCCTTCAGTGTGTTTTGTATTTTTATATTCTCTTGAACTTTTTAAAGCTGTTTATTTTGTATTTTCTGGGGTATTTTCTGGTGTATAAATTGTGTATAATTGTAAGATGCAGGGTTCCCTTGAAAGAGACCTTGGTCATAATGGGACTCCCTGTTAAAATAATAAATAATGAACACAACTATGAACACACAACTGAGCTATGGACAGAAAACTCTGAACATACAGCTATGGCCAACCAAACACATGTTGTTGATCTGAAGCTTTGTCTGAGGCCCCAGGGTCATCTCCAAGATCACTATAGACAAAAATACCATATAGCCCCAAATGTGATACTACTTTTAGGTGGAAATGAATTACGCTTCTGGGCTTTCCTCTCTCCCAGACAACCCCAGAACATCCAGAAAGTCCCATCTGAGATCCAAATGGTTCATTTCTTCTGGGCTTTCCTCTCTCCCAGACAACCCCAGAACATTCAGAAAGTCCCATCTGAGATCCTAATGTTTAATTACTTCTGGGCTTTCCTCTCTCCCAGACAACCCCAGAACATCCAGAAAGTCCCATCTGAGATCCTAATGGTTTATTTCTTCTGGGCTTTCCTCTCTCCCAGACAACCCCAGAACATCCAGAAAGTCCCATCTGAGATCCTAATGGTTCATTTCTTCTGGGCTTCTCTCCCCAGACAACCCCAGAACATCCAGAATGTCCCATCTGAGATCCTAATGGTTCATTTCTTCTGGACTTTCCTCTCCCCAGACAACCCCAGAACATCCAGAAAGTCCCATCTGAGATCCTAATGGTTCATTTCTTCTGGGCTTTCCTCTCTCCCAGACAACCCCAGAACATCCAGAAAGTCCCATCTGAGATCCTAATGGTTCATTTCTTCCGGGCTTTCCTCTCTCCCAGACAACCCCAGAACATCCAGAAAGTCCCATCTGAGATCCTAATGGTTCATTTCTTCTGGACTTTCCTCTCTCCCAGACAACCCCAGAACATCCAGAAAGTCCCATCTGAGATCCTAATGGTTCATTTCTTCTGGGCTTTCCTCTCTCCCAGACAACCCCAGAACATCCAGAATGTCCCATCTGAGATCCTAATGGTTCATTTCTTCTGGACTTTCCTCTCTCCCAGACAACCCCAGAACATCCAGAAAGTCCCATCTGAGATCCTAATGGTTCATTTCTTCTGGGCTTTCCTCTCTCCCAGACAACCCCAGAACATCCAGAATGTCCCATCTGAGATCCTAATGGTTCATTTCTTCTGGACTTTCCTCTCTCCCAGACAACCCCAGAACATCCAGAAAGTCCCATCTGAGATCCTAATGGTTCATTTCTTCTGGGCTTTCCTCTCTCCCAGACAACCCCAGAACATCCAGAAAGTCCCATCTGAGATCCTAATGGTTAATTTCTTCTGGGCTTTCCTCTCTCCCAGACAACCCCAGAACATCCAGAAAGTCCCATCTGAGATCCTAATGGTTCATTTCTTCTGGACTTTCCTCTCTCCCAGACAACCCCAGAACATCCAGAAAGTCCCATCTGAGATCCTAATGGTTCATTTCTTCTGGGCTTTCCTCTCTCCCAGACAACCCCAGAACATCCAGAATGTCCCATCTGAGATCCTAATGGTTAATTTCTTCTGGACTTTCCTCTCTCCCAGACAACCCCAGAACATCCAGAAAGTCCCATCTGAGATCCTAATGGTTCATTTCTTCTGGGCTTTCCTCTCTCCCAGACAACCCCAGAACATCCAGAAAGTCCCATCTGAGATCCTAATGGTTCATTTCTTCTGGGCTTTCCTCTCTCCCAGACAACCCCAGAACATCCAGAAAGTCCCATCTGAGATCCTAATGGTTCATTTCTTCTGGGCTTTCCTCTCTCCCAGACAACCCCAGAACATCCAGAAAGTCCCATCTGAGATCCTAATGGTTCATTTCTTCTGGGATAGAGGTTTCACCAGATTTATAGACCTGATAGGACCATTATCAGATAACTGGACAAACCAAAGTACAGTAGACATTCATCTTTACATCACAATATTAACTCCAGAAATAGTATCTGGTAAAAGGCGTCCAGGGAAGACAGGAAGGATCAGTATTTTCTAAATGTCCGTTTTCTCTGACTGTGACGTCTCCAGAAAACAATGCAGTGAATCTCAACAGATCTCAATAGAGACTTGACTGTTGTCCCATGACAACCCAGTACTATGTGTTCTGGGCATTAGAAACGGTTAATTTAGTGTCTGATGTGTTGGACTGTTGGAGTTGTGTTGTCTCCTAGTGGAAGATGTGGACTTTGGTATATGATACCAGGAGTTTCTTGGGCCCACATCCTCGTCAAATTCACGAGGCCCGCCCCAATGGACCTGCTCTTTTCCTGCTGCCAGCTCCATGGCAACGGAACACCCACTGATGACAGCACACACAGACACTTAGGCAGCTTAGCACTGGCTAGTGACACTGTATGTCTCCATGTGATGAGATAACTATGTTTTTCCCATTCTATTAGACAGACAGGTATAGTAATACTCTATCTTTCACAGCACCCATTATGCATTATGTGAAAGCATACAGGAACAAATGGACTACTCTTGTTGCTAACGGGTACAAGAGTGGTCTATTTGTGGTCTTGTGTGGCTCTGTTGATAGAGCATGGAGCTTGCAATGCCAGGGTTGTGGGTAAATTCCACGGGGGAACCATACGAAAAATGTATGCACTCACTACTTTAAGCCGTTCTGGATAAGAGAGTCTGTTAAATGACTAAGATGTAAATGCCAAGTGCTGTTATTCTGTCTGAATACGTCTGTTCACATGCTTCAGCAACAATCGTCCTGGTTCTGTTCAAGATTAGCTTGAGGTTGCCCACGGTGCACACCATGCAAATGTTTAGCATGATATTTCACTGAAGTACAAGTTCAATGTAATTTCCTGCCTCCTGTAATCACATCAAATCACTCTACACAGAGAGCATGTTATGGGACCCGGGACAACATTTAAACTGTCAAAATGTCAGCCAATGTCAGGCTGATGAGCGTGATTAGTGGACAGAGTTGACACCCGGTCTCTCTCCCTGTGTCTGTCCCAGGTCAGTGTCCCGTCGGCTGGGTCTAACCGTCTTCCAGAGGGTGTATAACTACCTGAAGGGAGCCAGGGAGAGGCAGGAGGATGAGGAGAGCATCAGACAGGCCCTCAGCAGCCTGGTGGAGAGGCCCAGTGATGGCTTTGAAGTGGACCAACTACTGTACTACGAGGAGCAGCTCCAGGGAGCCAGAGAGGGAGCCAGAGAGGGAGCCAGAGAGGGAGCCAGAGAGGGAGCCAGATAGGGAGCCAGAGAGGGAGCCAGAGAGGGAGCCAGAGAGGGAGCCAGAGAGGGAGCCAGAGAGGGAGATAGAGAGGGAGCCAGAGACGGAGCCAGAGAGGGAGCCAGAGAGGGAGCCAGAGAGGGAGCCAGAGAGGGAGCCAGAGAGGGAGATAGAGAGGGAGATAGAGAGGGAGCCAGAGAGGGAGCCAGAGAGGGAGATAGAGAGGGAGCCTGGTGAAAAACATGTCTGACACTGACTAACCTGCGATCATGTTACCTATCTAAGCATTTCAGAAAGAGCACATCTTGTTGCTCTCCAGGACCAGGGTTGGTGACCTAGTAGATCAACAGAGATGACAGACATTACTTCATGATAGACCAGGGTTGGTAACCTAGTAGATCAACAGAGATGACAGACATTACCTCATGATAGACCAGGGTTGGTAACCTAGTATATCAACAGAGATGACAGACATTACTTCATGATAGACCAGGGTTGGTAACCTAGTATATCAACAGAGATGACAGACATTACTTCATGATAGACCAGGGTTGGTAACCTAGTAGATCAACAGAGATGACAGACATTACTTCATGATAGACCAGGGTTGGTAACCTAGTAGATCAACAGAGATGACAGACATTACTTCATGATAGACCAGGGTTGGTGACCTAGTAGATCAACAGAGATGACAGACATTACTTCATGATAGACCAGGGTTGGTAACCTAGTAGATCAACAAAGATGACAGACATTTACTTCATGATAGACCAGGGTTGGTAACCTAGTAGATCAACAGAGATGACAGACATTACTTCATGATTACTTTACTTCATGATAGACCAGGGTTGGTGAGCTAGTAGATCAACAGAGATGACAGACATTACTTCATGATAGACCAGGGTTGGTAACCTAGTAGATCAACAGAGATGACAGACATTACTTCATGATAGACCAGGGTTGGTGACCTAGTAGATCAACAGAGATGACAGACATTACTTCATGATAGACCAGGGTTGGTAACCTAGTAGATCAACAGAGATGACAGACATTTACTTCATGATAGACCAGGGTTGGTAACCTAGTAGATCAACAGAGATGACAGACATTACTTCATGATTACTTTACTTCATGATAGACCAGGGTTGGTGACCTAGTAGATCAACAGAGATGACAGACATTACTTCATGATTACTTTACTTCATGATAGACCAGGGTTGGTGAGCTAGTAGATCAACAGGGGAACTGCGTTAGAGCTGTCAAAAATCCGAAAGCGGTTCATTTCGTTAGCTTGATATGACAATTTATTGCAACACAAGCACCTGACTTTATAAACCGACAAATCCAATGCAGCAACGTTATAAGTTCATGCAGCAACGTTCAAACATTCAAATGCGTGATGTTCAGTTGTGTACACCTCGTTGGACAGATAGGCTATTATATAACCCCATCCAAATGAACATGAAAACTGTCAGGTATGAAGGTAAGACTCAAGGCAGGCAGGGGTCAGTAAACCAGAGGGGGGGGGGGGGTACTGGACGGCAGGCAGGCTCAGGGTCAGGGTAGGCAGGGGTCAGTAAACCAGAGGGGGGCAACGGTACCGGACGGCAGGCAGGCTCAGGGTCAGGGTAGGCAGGGGTCAGTAAACCAGAGGTGGGGCAACTGTACTGGACGGCAGGCAGGCTCAGGGTCAGGCAGAGTGGTCAGGCAGGTGGGCTCAGGGTCAGGGAGGCAGGGGTCAGTAAACCAGAGGTGGGGCAACTGTACTGGACGGCAGGCAGGCTCAGGGTCAGGCAGGTGGGCTCAGGGTCAGGGAGGTAGGGGTCAGTAAACCAGAGGTGGGGCAACTGTACTGGACGGCAGGCAGGCTCAGGGTCAGGCAGAGTGGTCAGGCAGGTGGGCTCAGAGTCGGGACAGGCAAGGGTCAAAACCAGGAGGGCGAGAAAAAGAGAGACTGGGTGTCATGTTCTGACCATAGTTCTTTCGCGTTTTCCTTGTTTTAGTATTGGTCAGGACGTGAGCTGGGTGGGCATTCTATGTTGTGTGTCTGGTTTGTCTATTTCTATGTTTGGCCTAATATAGTTCTCAATCAAAGGCAAATGTTAGTCATTGTCTCTAATTGGGAACCATATTTAGGTAACCTGTTTTGTGTTGGGATTTGTGGGTTGTTGTTTCTTGTCTTTGTGTCTATGCACCAGATAAGACTGTGTTCGGTTTTCACATTTATTGTTTTGTAGTTAGTTCATGTTAAGTGTCTCTTATTAAAGAACATGAACTCCAACCACGCTGCGTTTTGGTCCGCCTCTCCGTCCCAGGAAGAAAGCCGTTATACTGGGAAAGGCAGGAGTTGAGAATAAAAATGCTGGTTGACTTGACAAACAAGACGAACTGGCAACAGGAAAACAGAGAACACAGGTATAAATACATGGGGGATAATGGGAAAGACACCTGGAGGGAGTTGGAGACAATTACAAAGACAGGTGAAACAGATCAGGGTGTGACAAAAACATGCATTAGCCGACACTCTCTATCGCCGTTTTGAACTTCTAAGGCGGTAGGGATAATAAGGAGGGGAGTGGTTTGTTACACACAAGAGCAACCGCTCACCTATTGGTCAGCTCATACAGCAGTTACACCTCCAACACCGCCAAAACATCTGCTATGCAGGTGTTTGCCAACGCAGGTTAACACTCAGTCTGATTAAATCGAGGCCTTACTTTCATAAGCAGTGCTCAGTAGTTCGATATTAGCTTTATTAATGTAATGGTAAGGAGAATTTTGGTTGAATGCATTCAGTTGTGCAACTGACTAGGTTTCCGATTTCCCTTTCCCTATTTGATCTATCAGATGAATACGTTCTCTGTGTGTGTGTGTGCTCATGTGTATATTCCAACCTTTCATCTTCACACTGTGTGGATTTGTTTTTTTTGCTCTTTCATGTGAACCAGGAAACTCTCAGGAGTTCCCATAGTAACACCATATTAGTCTTGATCATCAAGCTGATGTTTTCATTGTGCGGTTTCGTCAAAATAGGCGCCAAGATATGGGAACCAAAAATATCTTAACAATTGCATAAATCTTGAAATGATTTATGTTACCTGTCTGTATGTTCATAAAGCATACATGACACATCATAAACATGACATAACTATTAATTATGCTTCGTAGCTCTGTAATTCTCCAGAAATGGGATTACTGTAACTCTGTAAACTCATTAGAGACTATTGACTGTTTGATGACACCCAGGGAGAGAGTTCTTGTTCTTTCTCATCTCATATAATTCCCATTTCAGACACATATAGAATAATGGCTTCAATAAGAGGTGGAATTGATTAATCTGGGTGTGCATAGCTACTCTTGCCCCTGGGCTGAAGACAGGCCTGATTTCTGTATGGGCCTCTCCTCTCCAACATCAATAGTAATACTATTAGCATAATCTCTTATCTCTCCAAGGAACTGCACAGAATGTATAAATATTGGCCATTAAAAGTAAATGACTTCTGAAGACAGTCATTGCCTGGTCCTCTGACATCCTTTTAGATGTCTCTGTACTACAGACAGCCTTTTGCTTGACAATAAAGCATTTATGAAAATCTGGAGTTTGAGCACCAGCCTTTGATGTGAACTTTTAAGGACATGAAATATGCAAGAAGTCGTCAAGTCATAGTGTAGCTACTAGACGCTGTAGGAAAAACACAGATACAGTGAAAAGAGAGAGGCTTCTGCCCGTCTGCCAGTATGGATTCTCTGTTATCTCTGTTGTTATCTCTGTTGTACAGTCAACTCCTGGCTCGGATCTGAGGAAGGCCCGGCACGACGGGGGGAGGTGGGAGATCAAACTCCTGTTATCTCTGTTGTACAGTCAACTCCTGGCTCGGATCTGAGGAAGGCCCGGCACGACAGGGGGAGATGGGAGATCAAACTCCTGTTATCTCTGTTGTTATCTCTGTTGTACAGTCAACTCCTGGCTCGGATCTTAGAAAGGCCCGGCACGACGGGGGGAGATGGGAGATCAAACTCCTGTTATCTCTGTTGTACAGTCAACTCCTGACTCGGATCTGAGGAAGGCCCGGCACGACGGGGGGAGGTGGGAGATCAAACTCCTGTTATCTCTGTTGTACAGTCAACTCCTGGCTCGGATCTGAGGAAGGCCCGGCACGACAGGGGGAGATGGGAGATCAAACTCCTGTTATCTCTGTTGTTATCTCTGTTGTACAGTCAACTCCTGGCTCGGATCTTAGAAAGGCCCGGCACGACGGGGGGAGATGGGAGATCAAACTCCTGTTATCTCTGTTGTACAGTCAACTCCTGACTCGGATCTGAGGAAGGCCCGGCACGACGGGGGGAGATGGGAGATCAAACTCCTGTTATCTCTGTTGTTATCTCTGTTGTACAGTCAACTCCTGACTCGGATCTGAGGAAGGCCCGGCACGACGGGGGGAAGTGGGAGATCAAACTCCTGTTATCTCTGTTGTACAGTCAACTCCTGACTCAGATCTGAGGAAGGCCCGGCACGACGGGGGGAAGTGGGAGATCAAACTCCTGTTATCTCTGTTGTACAGTCAACTCCTGACTCAGATCTGAGGAAGGCCCGGCACGACGGGGGGAAGTGGGAGATCAAACTCCAGTTATGCTTCTCAGCTTCAATCTTCACAACAAACCAGATAACATGACATCAAATGTGTTTGTTGTAAGTTGAACAGTTTAACTGAGGAGCAATGGTGAACGACCAACAAACATTTCACCAACATCTCAATCAGATTCTCACATCTTACCATGATTGAACAATATTTCAGACTCATAATTAAGAAAAATGCAATATACTATTTGATTGGTTCTTACAGCTTGTTTCATTTTTGACACAAGATGTTTTATCCGAGGTGGAACATCAACAGGGAAAAAGTAATCAACACACATATGGGAAGAGCAGGATGTCATGCTGATTGGAGGTATCTTGGGGGATGTAGGATTGTGATTGGAGGAAGAGCAGGATTTAATGCTGATTGGAGGTATCTTGGGGGAATTTGGATGGTGATTGGAGGAAGAGCAGGATTTAATGCTGATTGGAGGTATCTTGGGGGAATTTGGATGGTGATTGGAGGAAGAGCAGGATTTAATGCTGATTGGAGGTATCTTGGGGGAATTTGGATGGTGATTGGAGGAAGAGCAGGATTTAATGCTGATTGGAGGTATCTTGGGGGAATTTGGATGGTGATTTGGTGAAGAGAGAGATGGAATGCTGATTGGAGGTATCTTGGGGGATTTGGGATTGTGATTGGTGGAAGATCCAGATGTAACGCTCATTGGAGGTATCTTGGAGGATTTGGGATCGTGATTGGGGGAATAGCGAGATGTATTGCTGATTGGCAGTATCTTGGGGGATTTGGGATCGTGATTGGGTGAATCATTCACACCAGAGGTAGCTGTAGCTATAGGATGAACATGGTGGACGATCCCTATAAGACCAATATCACAACCTTATTGCTGCTGTGCCTTGAAGAACCTTTAGGGACAGATAGGTGGAGACCAACATCACCACTTTATAGCTGCTGTGCCTTGATGGAACCTTTAGGGACAGATAGGTGGAGACCAACACCACAACCTTATTGCTGCTGTGCCTTGATGGAGTCTTTAGGGACAGATAGGTGGAGACCAACACCACAACCTTATTGCTGCTGTGCCTTGAAGAACCTTTAGGGACAGATAGGTGGAGACCAACATCACCACTTTATAGCTGCTGTGCCTTGATGGAACCTTTAGGGACAGATAGGTGGAGACCAACACCACAACCTTATTGCTGCTGTGCCTTGATGGAGTCTTTAGGGACAGATAGGTGGAGACCAACACCACAACCTTATTGCTGCTTTGCCTTGATGGAACCTTTAGGGACAGATAGGTGGAGACCAACACCACAACCTTATTGCTGCTTTGCCTTGATGGAGTCTTTAGGGACAGATAGGTGGAGACCAACACCACAACCTTATTGCTGCTTTGCCTTGATGGAACCTTTAGGGACAGATAGGTGGAGACCAACACCACAACCTTATTGCTGCTTTGCCTTGATGGAACCTTTAGGGACAGATAGGTGGAGACCAACATCACAACCTTATCGCTGCTGTACCTTGATGGAGCCTTTAGGGACAGATAGGTGGAGACCAACATCACAACCTTATCGCTGCTGTGCCTTGATGGAACCTTTAGGGACAGATAGGTGGAGACCAACACCACAACCTTATTGCTGCTGTGCCTTGATGGAGTCTTTAGGGACAGATAGGTGGAGACCAACACCACAACCTTATCGCTGCTGTGCCTTGATGGAGTCTTTAGGGACAGATAGGTGGAGACCAACACCACAACCTTATTGCTGCTTTGCCTTGATGGAACCTTTAGGGACAGATAGGTGGAGACCAACATCACAACCTTATTGCTGCTTTGCCTTGATGGAACCTTTAGGGACAGATAGGTGGAGACCAACATCACAACCTTATCGCTGCTTTGCCTTGATGGAACCTTTAGGGACAGATAGGTGGAGACCAACATCACAACCTTATTGCTGCTTTGCCTTGATGGAACCTTTAGGGACAGATAGGTGGAGACCAACATCACAACCTTATTGCTGCTTTGCCTTGATGGAACCTTTAGGGACAGATAGGTGGAGACCAACATCACAACCTTATTGCTGCTTTGCCTTGATGGACCTTTAGGGACAGATAGGTGGAGGGAAAAGATGTGGAGCAAAACAATGGAGGAAGAACATGTGTATCTCTTCTGTAATTGTCTTCATACCCTCCCCCCAGCCCACACCATCATATACACAGCAGATAGTCAATAACACTGAGGACCCAGTGGTCTCCATCCCTCTGTCTGTCTGCATCTCTATTTCAGCAGGTAGTCCATAACACTGAGGACCCAGTGGTCTCCATCCCTCTGTCTGTCTGCATCTCTATTTCAGCAGGTAGTCTATAACACTGAGGACCCAGTGGTCTCCATCCCTCTGTCTGTCTGCATCTCTATTTCAGCAGGTCGTCTATAACACAGAGGACCCAGTGGTCTCTATCCTTCTGTCTGTCTGCATCTCTATTTCAGCAGGTAGTCTATAACACTGTGACCCAGTGGTCTCTATCCCTCTGTCTGTCTGCATCTCTATTTCAACAGGTAGTCTATAACACTGTGACCCAGTGGTCTCTATCCCTCTGTCTGTCTGCACCTCTATTTTAGCAGGTAGTCTATAACACTGAGGACCCAGTGGTCTCCATCCCTCTGTCTGTCTGCATCTCTATTTCAGTAGGTAGTCCATAACACTGAGGACCCAGTGGTCTCATTCCCTCTGTCTGTCTGCATCTCTATTTCAGCAGGTAGTCTATAACACTGAGGACCCAGTGGTCTCTATCCCTCTGTCTGTCTGCATCTCTATTTCAGCAGGTAGTCTATAACACTGACCCAGTGGTCTCTATCCCTCTGTCTGTCTGCTTCTCTATTTCAGTAGGTAGTCCATAACACTGAGGACCCAGTGGTCTCTTTCCCTCTGTCTGTCTGCATCTCTATTTCAGTAGGTAGTCCATAACACTGAGGACCCAGTGGTCTCTTTCCCTCTGTCTGTCTGCATCTCTATTTCAGCAGGTAGTCTATAACACTGACCCAGTGGTCTCTATCCCTCTGTCTGTCTGCATCTCTATTTCAGTAGGTAGTCTATAACACTGACCCAGTGGTCTCTATCCCTCTGTCTGTCTGCATCTCTATTTCAGCAGGTAGTCTATAACACTGACCCAGTGGTCTCTTTCCCTCTGTCTGTCTGCATCTCTATTTCAGCAGGTAGTCCATAACACTGAGGACCCAGTGGTCTCTTTCCCTCTGTCTGTCTGCTTCTCTATTTCAGTAGGTAGTCCATAACACTGAGGACCCAGTGGTCTCTTTCCCTCTGTCTGTCTGCATCTCTATTTCAGTAGGTAGTCCATAACACTGAGGACCCAGTGGTCTCTTTCCCTCTGTCTGTCTGCATCTCTATTTCAGTAGGTAGTCCATAACACTGAGGACCCAGTGGTCTCTTTCCCTCTGTCTGTCTGCATCTCTATTTCAGCAGGTAGTCTATAACACTGATCCAGTGGTCTCTATCCCTCTGTCTGTCTGCATCTCTATTTCAGCAGGTAGTCTATAACACTGACCCAGTGGTCTCTATCCCTCTGTCTGTCTGCATCTCTATTTCAGCAGGTAGTCTATAACACTGACCCAGTGGTCTCTTTCCCTCTGTCTGTCTGCTTCTCTATTTCAGTAGGTAGTCCATAACACTGAGGACCCAGTGGTCTCTATCCCTCTGTCTGTCTGCTTCTCTATTGCTCTTTGTATGCCATTTCTAAAATGGCTGCACCCCATTCGTTTTGCTTGTCCGCAAAGTTCTTCATTCCAGTTTTAGACACCCATTGCTCTCTGTCTTGTTCTATGTTCGCTCTAGAACAGGGATGGGCAACTGGTGGCCTGCCACCCCCCCCCCCCCTTTTGGGGGGAGGAACTCAGTCGGGGTCTCATCTTACTGTTGAGAGTTGGAATAGTAGAATACACAAGGTGTCATTTCGAAATGTGTTTGTGCATCAACACTTTTTCTCTTGTGATGTCAGTCACTGATAGTCACTCAATTAGCCACGTCAGCTAACATTTGTTCGATGGGTAAGTTAGTCTAGCGGTCAGCTATCTAAGCTTGATATCATAGTGGAATTACTGACTGGGTGCCCCCATTGATTTTGTTAGTCAGTCTCACTCAGACATCATATTACAAACGTATTATATTATTACATACAAGCATTTCTCTCCACCTTATGGCAAAATGTGTAGAATTCAGGACATTAGCTGTAAAACAGTGTGTTTTACAGCTAATTTCCTTTCCACCCTGTTTCAAAATGAGTAGAATTGCATGAATTTAGTCAGAAAATTGCAAAAACCTATTGTTGAAGGAATTCTAAATTCCTCTGTTTTAATTCCCAATCAAAATGAAACACTCTGTCAATGCATTAAGGGTTTGTAGACCCTTATTTTATAAGAATGGTCAAAGCCCCAGTCTTAAAAGTCAGGTAACAGCCTTTATTTCCAGAGAGTACTGCCTTCATACACATTTTACCACAGGTTTTAAACTGAAAATGACGTCAGCGTTTTCTAAATGTTCTATCTCTTCTTGACACTGGTAGAGAGGCCCCATAGTTCTCAAGCCTTCCCTCCTCGCCTAAAGCCAAGGTCAGTCAGTGTAGATAAGCATTCTAGACAGTCTAGAGATAGTCCGTCCCTGCCATCTGGAGATAGTTCATTCATTTGTACCAAGGCACTGTTCTAAACTCCTGACTACATTGTATACAATTGGGAATGGGAGCAAGAGAGAAAATTCATACATGTACAGTACATAATAGCATTTGGACTAGTCAGTCCTGATTGAAATGTATACATAATTAGTCATCATTGATAAAAATTCCCTTAACACCTATCTCCTCCCGTTCCAATTTGTCATGTGTGTGACAGCGATGAGCCGGTGCTGTGATTAAATCTATCCTTTTATTAGGATTGAGGCCTTGGAGCTGATATGAATGGCTTTAATATGATATGTAAAGATGGCCCATATTACCACTAAAGGGGAGAGAGATTGAATTAAAACACATATGACCTAGCTATTTATCATTCACTTCCTCAATTACAATGACAGTTATAATAATATAGGCTGTGAGTGGATAGCGGATACGTCTCTATGAAACTTTAATCAACACTTAGAGATACTCTTCATCCAGAATGGTTCCTGTCATTCTGTTTCTGTTTCTCTTCAAAACATGTTTTCAATCCCATCACTTTGGACCAATGTTCAAAACTGGATGCTTGCTGCACAAGCTTTGGTGACTTTAATATAAAATTAATTGAAAACAGTAATGGAGAACCTCCATGTCCAATTCAACTGACTGGAATTGTCGAGGTGGCAGGCAGGGGAGGAGAGGAACAGTGGGGTTATGTGAGGATGCCAGACCGCTGGATGATGGGAGGAATGTCGAGGTTCAGGGGGTACCACCCACAGCTCTCTGAACAGTGGATCCTGATTATGCCTCCCCATGCAGTCGTCTGGGAGATGTGTGGCACATTGTATCTCGACACACAGAAGTATGGCAGCTGAGTGTATGTGTTATAATGTGTTACTGTGTGTGTGTGTGTGTGTGTGTGTGTGTGTGTGTGTGTGTGTGTGTGTGTGTGTGTGTGTGTGTGTGTGTGTGTGTGTGTGTGTGTGTGTGTGTGCTATTCTGTGTGTGTGCTATTCTGTGTGTGTGCTATTCTGTGTGTGTGCTATTCTGTGTGCGTGCTATTCTGTGTGCGTGCTATTCTGTGTGTGTGCTATTCTGTATGTGTGTGTGCTATTCTGTGTGTCTGTGTGTGTGTGTGTTATAATGTGATACTGTGTGTGTGTGCTATTGTGTGTGTGCTATTCTGTATGTGTGTGTGCTAATCTGTGTGTGTGTGTGTGTGTGTGTGTGTGTATGTGTGTGTGTGTGTGTGTTATAATGCGATACTGTGTGTGTGTGTGTGTGTGTGCTATTTTGTGTGTGCTATTCTGTATGTGTGTGTGCTAATCTGTGTGTGTGTGTGTGTTATAATGTGATACTGTGTGTGTGTGTTATAATGTGATACTGTGTGTGTGTGTATGTTATAATGTGATACTGTGTGTGTGTGTGTGTGTGTGTGTGTGTTGTAATGTGATACTGTGTGTATTATAATGTGATACTGTGTGTGTTATAATGTGATACTGTGTGTGTGTGTGTTATAATGTGATACTGTGTGTGTGTGTTATAATGTGATACTGTGTGTGTGTGTTTGTGTGCTATTCTGTATGTGTGTATGCTATTCTGTGTGTCTGTGTGTGTGTTATAATGTGATATTGTGTGTGTGTGCTATTGTGTATGTGCTATTCTGTATGTGTGTGTGCTAATCTGTGTGTGTGTGTGTGTTAAAATACGATACAGTGTGTGTGTGTTATAATGTGATACTGTGTGTGTGTGTGTTATAATGTGATACTGTGTGTGTGTGTGTGTGTGTGTGTGTGTGTTGTAATGTGATACTGTGTGTGTTATAATGTGATACTGTGTGTGTGTGCTATTGTGTGTGTGCTATTCTGTATGTGTGTGTGCTAATCTGTGTGTGTGTGTGTGTTATAATGCGATACTGTGTGTGTATTATAATGTGATACTGTGTGTGTGTGTGTATTATAATGTGATACTGTGTGTGTGTGTGTTATAATGTGATACTGTGTGTGTGTGCTATTGTGTGTGTGCTATTCTGTATGTGTGTGTGCTATTCTGTGTGTGTGTGTGTGTGTGTGTGTGTGTTATAATGCGATACTGTGTGTGTGTTATAATGCGATACTGTGTGTGTGTGTGTGTGTGTGTGTGTGTGTGTGTGTGTGTGCTATTTTGTGTGTGCTATTCTGTATGTGTGTGTGCTAATCTGTGTGTGTGTTATAATGTGATACTGTGTGTGTGTGTTATAATGTGATACTGTGTGTGTGTGTGTGTGTGTGTGCTATTTTGTGTGTGCTATTCTGTATGTGTGTGTGCTAATCTGTGTGTGTGTTATAATGTGATACTGTGTGTGTGTGTTATAATGTGATACTGTGTGTGTGTGTGTGTGTGTGTGTTGTAATGTGATACTGTGTGTGTTATAATGTGATACTGTGTGTGTGTGTGCTATTCTGTATGTGTGTGTGCTATTCTGTGTGTCTGTGTGTGTGTGTTATGTGATACTGTGTGTGTGTGCTATTGTGTGTGTGCTATTCTGTATGTGTGTGTGCTAATCTCTGTGTGTGTGTGTGTGTGTGTGTGTGTGTGTGTGTGTGTGTGTGTGTGTTATAATGCGATACTGTGTGTGTATTATAATGTGATACTGTGTGTGTGTGTATTATAATGTGATACTGTGTGTGTGTGTTATAATGTGATACTGTGTGTGTGTGCTATTGTGTATGTGCTATTCTGTATGTGTGTGTGCTAATCTGTGTGTGTGTGTGTGTTATAATGAGATACTGTGTGTGTGTGTTATAATGTGATACTGTGTGTGTGTGTGTGTGTGTGTGTGTGTGTGTGTGTGTGTGTGTGTGTGTGTGTGTGTGTGTGTGTGTGTGTGTTGTAATGTGATACTGTGTGTGTGTGTTATAACGTGATACTGTGTGTGTGTTATAATGTGATACTGTGTGTGTGTGCTATTCTGTATGTGTGTGTGCTATTCTGTGTGTCTGTGTGTGTGTGTGTGTGCTATTCTGTATGTGTGTGTGCTAATCTGTGTGTGTGTGTGTGTTATAATGTGATACTGTGTGTGTGTGTGTGTGTGTGTTATAATGTGATACTGTGTCTGTGTGTGTGTGTTATAATGTGATACTGTGTGTGTGTGCTATTGTGTGTGTGCTATTCTGTATGTGTGTGTGCTAATCTGTGTGTGTGTGTGTGTGTGTTAAAATACGATACTGTGTGTGTGTGTTATAATGTGATACTGTGTGTGTGTGTGTTATAATGTGATACTGTGTGTGTGTGTGTGTATGTGTGTGTGTGTGTGTGTGTTGTAATGTGATACTGTGTGTGTTATAATGCAATACTGTGTGTGTGTGTTATAATGTGATACTGTGTGTGTGTTATAATGTGATACTGTGCGTGTGTGTGTGTGTGTGTGTGTGCTATTCTGTGTGTTTTTATTTTTGTATTATTTTTATTTCACCTTTATCTAACCAGGTAGAGGTAAGTGGAGGCAAAATAATTACAATTTTGCATTAAAACTGGAGTGATAGATGTGCAGATGATCATATGCAAGTAGAGATACTGGGGTGCAAAAGAGCAAGAGGATAAATAACAATATGGGGATGAGGTAGTTGGGTGTGCTATTTGCAGATTGGCTATGTACAGGTTCATTGATCGGTAAGCTGCTCTGACAGCTGATGCTTAAAGTTAGAGAGGGAGATACAGTATAAGTCTCCAGCTTCAGTGATTCCTGCAATTTGTTCCAGTCATTGGTAGCAGAGAACTGGAAGGAAAGGCAGCCAAAGGAAGTGTTGGCTTTGGGGATGACCAGTGAAATATACCTTCTGGAGTGTGTGCTACGGGTGGGTATTGCTATGGTGACCAGTGAGCTGAGATAAGGTGGGCCTTTACCTAGCAAAGACTTATAGATGACCTGGAGCCAGTGGGTTTGGCGATGAATATGTATGCAGATTTCTGGGCGTGGAAGTGTAGATTTGTGTGTGGGTGTGTGTGCCTTCCTCTCTCACAGTGTGTGCCTTCCTCTCTCACTTCCTCTCTCATCTGTGTGGGTCTCTCTTACTTGTTCACCCTTTAACATTTTCCTCTCCTATTCCAGTTTAGATGAGTTTCATTCTTCACTCTGTCCATTTTCCATTCAGCAGGAGGTATCCGTGAGTGCATTGAAATGAAATGGGGTGTAAAGAAGCCTATGAGTTTAATGAATGATGACCAGCCTCTGGCTATTGTTGATGCACACACAAACACAGTATTTCTCTCAATGTCTCACCTTATCCTCTCTCTCTCTCTCTCTCTCTCTCTCTCTCTCTCTCTCTCCTTACTTCCGACGCCGACAGAGATGGCCGCCTCGCTTCGCGTTTCTAGGAAACTATGCAGTGTTTTGTTTTTTTTACGTGTTATTTCTTACATTAGTACCCCAGGTCATCTTAGGTTTCATTACATTCAGTCGAGAAGAACTACTGAATATAAGATCAGCGTCAACTCACCATCAGTACGACCAAGAATATGTTTTTCGCGACTTGGATCCTGTGTTCTGCCTTACAAACAGGACAACGGAATGGATCGCATGCAGCGACCCAAAAACGACTCCGAAAAGAGGGAAACAAGGTGGTCTTCTGGTCAGACTCCGGAGACGGGCACACCGTGCACCACTCCCTAGCATTCTTCTTGCCAATGTCCAGTCTCTTGACAACAAGGTTGATGAAATCCGAGCAAGGGTAGCATTCCAGAGGGACATCAGAGACTGTAACGTTCTAGGCTTCACGGAAACATGGCTCACTGGAGAGACGCTATCCGAAGTGGTGCAGCCAACGGGTTTCTCCACGCATCGCGCCGACAGAAACAAACACCTTTCTGGTAAGAAGAGGGGTGGGGGCGTATGCCTTATGGCTAACGAGACATGGTGCGATGAAAGAAACATACAGGAACTCAAATCCTTCTGTTCACCTGATTTAGAATTCCTCACAATCAAATGTAGACCGCATTATCTACCAAGAGAATTCTTTTCGATTATAATCACAGCCGTATATATCCCCCCCAAGCAGACACATCGATGGCTCTGAATGAACTTTATTTAACTCTTTGCAAACTGGAAACCATTTATCCGGAGGCTGCATTCATTGTAGCTGGGGATTTTAACAAGGCTAATCTGAAAACAAGACTCCCTAAATTTTATCAGCATATCGATTGCGCAACCAGGGGTGGAAAATCCTTGGATCACTGTTACTCTAACTTCCGTGACGCATATAAGGCCCTGCCCCGCCCCCCTTTCGGAAAAGCTGACCATGACTCCATTTTGCTGATACCTGCCTACAGACAAAAACCTAAACAAGAAGCTCCCACGCTGAGGTCTGTCCAACGCTGGTCCGACCAAGCTGACTCCACACTCCAAGACTGCTTCCATCACGTGGACTGGGACATGTTTCGTATTGCGTCAGATAACAACATTGACGAATACGCTGATTCGGTGTGCGAGTTCATTAGAACGTGCGTTGAAGATGTCGTTCCCATAGCAACGATTAAAACATTCCCTAACCAGAAACCGTGGATTGATGGCAGCAATCGCGTGAAACTGAAAGCGCGAACCACTGCTTTTAATCAGGGCAAGGTGTCTGGTAACATGACCGAATACAAACAGTGCAGCTATTCCCTCCGCAAGGCTATCAAACAAGCTAAGCGTCAGTACAGAGACAAAGTAGAATCTCAATTCAACGGCTCAGACACAAGAGGCATGTGGCAGGGTCTACAGTCAATCACGGACTACAGGAAGAAATCCAGCCCAGTCACGGACCAGGATGTCTTGCTCCCAGGCAGACTAAATAACTTTTTTGCCCACTTTGAGGACAATACAGTGCCACTGACACGGCCTGCAACGGAAACATGCGGTCTCTCCTTCACTGCAGCCGAGGTGAGTAAAACATTTAAACGTGTTAACCCTCGCAAGGCTGCAGGCCCAGACGGCATCCCCAGCCGCGCCCTCAGAGCATGCGCAGACCAGCTGGCTGGTGTGTTTACGGACATATTCAATCAATCCCTATACCAGTCTGCTGTTCCCACATGCTTCAAGAGGGCCACCATTGTTCCTGTTCCCAAGAAAGCTAAGGTAACTGAGCTAAACAACTACCGCCCGTAGCACTCACTTCTGTCATCATGAAGTGCTTTGAGAGACTAGTCAAGGACCATATCACCTCCACCCTACCCTACCTGACACCCTAGACCCACTCCAATTTGCTTACCGCCCAAATAGGTCCACAGACGATGCAATCTCAACCACACTGCACACTGCCCTAACCCATCTGGACAAGAGGAATACCTATGTGAGAATGCTGTTCATCGACTACAGCTCGGCATTCAACACCATAGTACCCTCCAAGCTCGTTATCAAGCTCGAGACCCTGGGTCTCGACCCCGCCCTGTGCAACTGGGTACTGGACTTCCCG
The DNA here is from genome assembly GCF_036934945.1 of Oncorhynchus masou masou. Lineage (NCBI taxonomy): Eukaryota > Metazoa > Chordata > Actinopteri > Salmoniformes > Salmonidae > Oncorhynchus > Oncorhynchus masou. The sequence continues at coordinate 66,558 of NW_026999886.1, forward strand.
CCCCCAGGTGGTGAGGGTAGGCAACAACATCTCCTCCCCGCTGATCCTCAACACTGGGGCCTCACAAGGGTGCGTTCTGAGCCCTCTCCTGTACTCCCTGTTCACCCACGACTGCGCGGCCACGCACGCCTCCAACTCAATCATCATGTTTGCGGACGACACAACAGTGGTAGGCTTGATTACCAACAACGACGAGACGGCCTACAGGGAGGAGCTGAGGGCCCTCGGAGTGTGGTGTCAGGAACATAACCTCACACTCAACGTCAACAAAACTAAGGAGATGATTGTGGACTTCAGGAAACAGCAGAGGGAACACCCCCTTATCCACATCGATGGAACAGTAGTGGAGAGGGTAGCAAGTTTTAAGTTCCTCGGCATACACATCACAGACAAACTGAATTGGTCTCTTCAACCTCAGGAGGCTGAAGAAATTCGGCTTGTCACCAAAAGCACTCACAAACTTCTACAGATGCACAATCGAGAGCATCCTGGCGGGCTGTATCACCGCCTGGTACGGCAACTGCTCCGCCCTCAACCGCAAGGCTCTCCAGAGGGTAGTGAGGTCTGCACAACGCATCACCGGGGTCAAACTACCTGCCCTCCAGGACACCTACACCACCCGATGCTACAGGAAGGCCATAAAGATCATCAAGGACATCAACCACCCGAGCCACTGCCTGTTCACCCCGCTATCATCCAGAAGGCGAGGTCAGTACAGGTGCATCAAAGCTGAGACCGAGAGACTGAAAAACAGCTTCTATCTCAAGGCCATCAGACTGTTAAACAGCCACCACTAACATTGAGTGGCTGCTGACAACACACTGACACTGACTCAACTCCATCCACTTTAATAATGGGAATTGATGGGAAATGATGTAAATATATCACTAGCCACTTTAAACAATGCTACCTTATATAATGTTACTTACCCTACATTATTAATCTCATATGCATACGTATATACTGTACTCTATATCATCGACTGCATCCTTATGTAATACATGTATCACTAGTCACTTTAACAATGACACTTTGTTTACATACTCATCTTATATGTATATACTGTACTCGATACCATCTACTGTATCTTGCCTGCTCTGTACCATCACTCATTCATATATCCTTTTGCACATATTCTTTATCCCCTTACACTGTGTATAAGACAGTAGTTTAGGAATTGTTAGTTAGATTACCTGTTGGTTATTACTGCATTGTCGGAACTAGAAGCACAAGCATTTCGCTACACTCGCATTAACATCTGCTAACCATGTGTATGTGACAAATCAAATTTGATTTGATTTGATTTCTCTCTCTCTTCCTCTCTCTCTCCCTCTCTCTCTCCCTCTCTCTCTCTCTTCCTCTCTCTCACTCTCTGTCTGAATGCTATTAGTATGCTGTGCTGTGCAGGCTGCTGTGTGCAGGGAGATAAATGAATTGATATTTGGGTGGTGGGGAGAGGTAGCGACAGTTCCACTCCAACGGACACACTTATACACGTTGACCCACTTTTGAAGCTGAGTGCTCACTGTCAAACTGAGGCTGCAAATCAGGAAGCGCTCAAGAGAGCCAAGTCAATGTCACTTGAGGCCCAATTCAATCAAAGTGCTAACCAGGAGTTTCTGGAATAATGCAAAACAAAGCTTGCCATGGCATCAGACATGCTTTTACATTTGAGTCTGTAAACATTGTTTTGTTACAAACGTGAATCAAAAATGTATATCCCAGTGTAGTGGGATAAAGCTGTTGTTTTGTATATTCCTCAACACCCTGGTCAGGGGTTTTGCTTGATTAGGACCCCTTTAGTCTGTAAAATGGACTCAATCATTTATCAAAACACAATGAAACAATAATGTTCTCTTTTATATACAAGTATTGTCCACATACAATAAATCATGGATTTCAAATACCTTGGTGCCCATAGGAGGGAGATTTGTGAAAGACAGGGGAAATCCCTCCAGTGTTGGGTATTTTCAGCAGAAAGAGGTCATCTCTAACCCAGGGGAGGTGGCACCAGCTGGCTGGAGGCGTTGGACACCGGAGTAAAGGAACTGGTATTAATGTCTTGTATTTCATCATCAGCCAATGAGGAGCTAAGTGTCCCCTCTAAGTGTCCCCTCTCCCTCTCCCTCTCTACTTGAACCCACACAGCACACAAAATAATACTAAAGTATTATGTTATAGCATCACCCTCAGTTAAATAAAGGTTCAATTTAAAAAAATTATAATAATAACTAAAATAAAAAAGGTTAAGGTTAATTTTGAATAAACTGCAATGAATGTCAGGTTGTTAATAAAAGTAAATTCCCCAATTTATGGATGCACATTTTTCTCACACTTACCCATCGCCCTTAACACAAAAACCTCATTTATTGATGGATGGGGGCTATTTAAACGTTTGTGAGGCATAATTGTGTCTTTTTACCCCGAGGTAACCTCGTAAAGAGGATTTCCCAGATGGATGGAGGGTGTTATAATAAAATTCATGGTAGCAGGTTATTCATCCAATATCCCACTATTATTTCATTTGTCAAGAGGCTCTCATTTGCAGGAGAAGTTTTGCAAGCAACACCAAGAGTACCCTCATTTATGCCTTAAATCCTTAAATCTGATAAATGAGGGTTATTAGAAAGCTCTGTGGAGAGAGAGAGAGGGAAAGAGAGAGAGAGAGGACTGAAGAGCTTGTCCTCCCCAAATCAGATTTGCCCCAGGCTCTAAATATAGCACTGGCGATATCAGGACACCTCCCTAGAGGAACCAGCTGTCCTACCATACTGAGGGTATCCTAAATTATTAGAGTTTTGTTAATGCAAGTGACAAATTGCCCTGGATTGTGTGTGTGTGTGTGTGTGTGTGTGTGTGTGTGTGTGTGTGTGTGTGTGTGTGTGTGTGTGTGTGTGTGTGTGTGTGTGTGTGTGTGTGTGTGTGTGTGTGTGTGTGTGTGTGTGTGTGTGTGTGTGTCCAAATGTGTGGCTCTGCACTGGGTGACACAATTATACTTTGTTTTTACTGCACAACAGTTCCAATAATATTCATTGTGAAGGAATTTGGTTATAAAAAAGACAATATTTGGCCTAGGCAAATACTTATGCTCAATACTGATGCTCAATACTGTTGTTCAATACTTTTGTATTTAATTTATGGATCCTTATAAATGGTTATAACAACTACTACTCAAACATCATACAGAAATATAGGTCAAATGTGTGGGCTTGGAGCCAGAAAGGGAGAGAGAGAGAGAGAGAGAGGTAGAGAGAGAGAGAGGTAGAGAGAGGTAGAGAGAGAGAGAGGGAGAGGTAGAGAGAAAAGTAGAGTGAGACAGAGAGAGAGAGGGAGAGAGAGAGAGAGAGAGAGAGTAATATGAACGGATTCCAGCGTCAGGAGAGCGTCCAGTCAGTTAACCACTAGAAAGGTCAGCTGTGTTTATTGTCTTGGCAAAACAACGTTGCAGTAGGTCACTTTAGCCTAATGGCAGCTGTTTCTGTACTCTACTGAGTCAACAGCGTTTTTCATTTTTGTGCACAGTCACTTTTGAAACATTTCAATCTGTCTCCATATTTATACAGTATCTCATGTCAACCCAAAGGATTCATATATTTAAAAATACGGGGTCTTAATTTAACCACCCTGTTGTTCTAGGAGTGTTCCTATACAGCAGGAATTGCAAACATGTAGTGTATTTGAGGTTTAAAAAGGCTTCTAAAATGATTCATTTCTACTTTAACATTTCAGACTTGATTTGCCCTTACTAAAAATGTACCAACCCCTACAAAAATGTCCACTAATTATAAAATAATTCACCTTTCCTGTTGCTGCAGGATTATTTTCCTGCTGTGAGAAACGGGTCAGACCACACTGGATTTCGGAGTATAAATGCACAGATGAACCACCACCAGCCAAATCCTCTTTCCTTCAGCTGGTGTCAGGAGGATCACGGAGGCTGTTAGACGTGAGGGCTCGGCTCATTGGCTCAGCTGCTCAGCAGCAGGCCCGGCCCGGAAGTATACAGGAAGGGATTTGTCTCCAGAGGAAGAAGACACTTATTTATCATATTCATCTATTCTAATGCACTTAACCTGATCTACCCAGAAGGTTAGCTCAGATGTGACACATGCATTGATTACAGTTCATCCACCGCACACAGACTGTGTCTCCAGAGACCTTGGCCTTGTTAATTAGAATGCATTGTAGTTAATATGCTGCATTGAAATTAAACAGTTACTGGAAAATGCTGTGTGCGAGTCAACAGTAATATGTTGTGGCAGAGGCGATTTTAGCATGTAAATCTTGGTGCGGGCTAACTAAAATTTTTTCCTTTTCATGCACAACACAACAAACGGTGCCCACAAACTGTTAGGGCCTACATAAAGCTGTCTCAACAGCAGAGTCCCAACAGCAGAGTCCCAACAGCAGAGTCCCAATAGCAGTCCCAACATCTTTATAATGTTTACATACCCTACATTACTCATCTCATATATTTATATATTTATACTGTACTCTATACCATCTACTGCATCTTGCCTATGCCGTTCTGTACCATCACTCATTCATATATCTTTATGTACATATTCTTTATCCCTTTACACTTGTGTGTATAAGGTAGTAGTTGTGGAATTGTTAGGTAAGATTACTCGTTGGTTATTACTGCATTGTCAGAACTAGAAGCACAAGAATTTCGCTACACTTGCATTAACATCGGCTAACCATGTGTATGTGACAAATAAAATTTGATTTGATTTGACATCTTACCACTCCTACACCTGGCTATCAGCGGGGCCTTGTCTGGCAGTGAAACAGTTAATTCAGCCTCAATTACTGCCTTAAAATAACCCGCTGATATGGCTGACTTGCTTAAACAAATGTGGTTTCTACTGACAATTGAGGTGCAATAACTATGGCATAAAGGGGCGACGAGCGGATAAGAGGCCGTCCGTAATTTTTTTTAAGACATTAATGAGCGAGCGAGGACGGACTTAGTCAATATAAGTATTTGTTCAGCACTTTGGAAATGTACAGAGACAGAATTCAGAACATGGGCCTTTCTTACAGTATTTTCCCTGTACACCAAGTCAGAACCGTAGAATAAATAAAGGGGGCATATAAATAGACAATGAAAGCTTTTACAATATTCTATGATTACATTTCTCTAAAACAGGTGTCATGACATTGCCCTCCCTGGGTACAGCGAGCACCATCCCCCTTTCTCTGCACAATCCCCCTCTCTCTCTTCCCTCTACACCAGGCTCTGTTAGGCAGGTCATAATTTCCTGGAGGAGATTCTTCCTCATGGCAAGACAGTATAGAGCGAGAGAGAGAGTTTTCATAGAGAGAACAAAGGAACTTCTTCCACCTCTCAGAACTTGAGAACTGAACAATATTCATGTTCTGGAGAATGTATAAACGGTCGGTGAAGTAGCCAGCTACGAACTGGTCTGTTTGGTACAATTTTGAGAGACAATAGAGCCACATTACCATAACCCTGTTTATACAAGATTCTCAGTTGTGAGGTTTGCATCTAATTGTTGTATAAAATTAATGAGTAAAGATGAAACTATTTGTGAAATTATGTAATGTGATTTTAAACTGTTTAATGAAGGAAACTCCAATTCCCTTTGAAGTTTTACTAAATCATAGGCCCACCCCATGAGCACAGACATTGATCTGGCGTCGTGGGACAGACCCTTTCTGCTCGTCTTAATATAACCCCAGCTTTGGAATTTCTTGAAACCATGCTTCTCTCAATTTACAAGAGGGCTAAGGTTTGAGTAGAGACCAGCTTACCTCGATAACCACGATAGGGCTAAGGTTCCAGACTATTGCTGAATTCTTAAACATACCACGTGGTTAAACTCTGAGACTATGGAGCTGACAGAATAAGAACAAATCTTTGAAACTAATTACTAGTCTGCCGCTAGGAATACGGTACCATTGAACGCGAAGACCGACAACCGCCAAAACATCTATTCTATAACAACATTGCTGAACGTTACTCTTAACTATCCATCTAACAATGGCAGAGAGAGAGCAGACAAACTCTCCAACAGAAACAAACTTTCCAACAGAGATCATGACGACGCACTGAGTGTAAATATATATATTGATTGCAATTATTCCCGAATGAGTGAGCGTTCATGTGCAAAGGATTAGCATTTCAATTGTTATAATTATCAACTTTGAGTGTCTTTTATTTTTTCTCTTCCTCCTCAGTCCCTTTGTCTAACAAGCCGCAATGCCGGTTTAGCCCGCTATGGCACATTCCCCTATCTAATTCCTTGTAACCATATCTACTTGTTTGTTTGTATGCATTTCTGTGATTGATTATTTAGTTAGTAAATAAATGATTGAAGACAATTGATGTATGGATGACTCATAGTGAAGACTGGGTTCGTGCAGATAACCAACAATTTACTACGTTTGGAATGAGACTAACGTGAGGTAAAGCATAATTCATTAATTAGAAGACTAATTGATCAGATATTAAAATATCTGAAAGTTATATTAGGAAAATTATAATTTTAATTATAATATTTCCCTTGGTGCCCCGACATCTTAGTTAATTACATTCACATGATTAAGTTAGTTTTCATCACCTAATAATAATTACAGAGAATTTATTTGATAAAAATAAGTCTTCAGTTTAATGATGCCAAAGTCATGACACAGGCTATAGGCTACATGTGCACCACCAAGTCAGAACAGTAGGCAAAATTATGAGGGGAAAAGGGACCAAATTATTAGGGTGAGGCACATGGGCTACTAACAGCTTACTCCACAACATACACTTAGTATTACTTTCTTAGCTACAGTAAACAGTTGAAGTCAGAAGTTTACATAAACCTAAGCCAAATAAATTTAAACTCAGTTACACACAATTCCTGACAATTAATCCAAGTAAAAATTCCCTGTCTTAGGTCAGTTAGGATCACCACTTTATTTTAAGAATGTGAAATGTCAGAATAATAGTAGAAAGAAGGATTTATTTAAACTTTTATTTCTTTCATCACATTCCCAGTGGGTCAGAAGTTTACATACACTCAATTAGTATTTGGTAGCATTGCCTTTAAATTGTTTAACTTGGGTTAAACGTTTCGGGTATCCTTCCACAATCTTCTCACAGTAAGTTGGGTGAATTTTAGCCCATTCCTCCTGACAGAGCTGGTGTAACTGAGTCAGGTTTGTAGGCATACTTGCTCGCACACACTTTTTCAGTTCTGCCCACAAATGTTCTATAGGATGGAGGCCAGGGCTTTGTGATGGCCACTCCAATACCTTGACTTTGTTGTTCGTAAGCCATTTTGTCACAACTTTGGAAGTATGCTTGGTGTCATTGTCCATTTGGAAGACCCATTTGTGACCAAGCTTTAACTTCCTGACTGATGTATTGAGATGTTGCTTCACACAATTTTCCTCCCTTATGAAGCCATCTATTTTGTGAAGTGCACCAGTCCCTCCTGCAGCAAAGCATCCCCACAACATGATACTGCCACCCCTGTGCTTCACGGTTGGGATGGTGTTCTTCGGCTTGCAAGCCTCCCCTTTTTCCTCCAAACATAATGATGGTCATTATGGTCAAACAGTCTTGCTTTAGTCTGTTTTTTTATGGCGGTTTTGGAGCAGTGGCTTTGTCCTTGCTGAGCGGCCTTTCAGGTTATGTCGATATAGGACTAATTTTACTGTGGATATACAGTGCCTTGCGAAAGTATTCGGCCCCCTTGAACTTTGCGACCTTTTGCCACATTTCAGGCTTCAAACATAAAGATATAAAACTGTATTTTTTTGTGAAGAATAAACAACAAGTGGGACACAATCATGAAGTGGAACGACATTTATTGGATATTTCAAACTTTTTTAACAAATCAAAAACTGAAAAATTGGGCGTGCAAAATTATTCAGCCCCCTTAAGTTAATACTTTGTAGCGCCACCTTTTGCTGCGATTACAGCTGTAAGTCGCTTGGGGTATGTCTCTATCAGTTTTGCACATCGAGAGACTGACATTTTTTCCCATTCCTCCTTGCAAAACAGCTCGAGCTCAGTGAGGTTGGATGGAGAGCATTTGTGAACAGCAGTTTTCAGTTCTTTCCACAGATTCTCGATTGGATTCAGGTCTGGACTTTGACTTGGCCATTCTAACACCTGGATATGTTTATTTTTGAACCATTCCATTGTAGATTTTGCTTTATGTTTTGGATCATTGTCTTGTTGGAAGACAAATCTCCGTCCCAGTCTCAGGTCTTTTGCAGACTCCATCAGGTTTTCTTCCAGAATGGTTCTGTATTTGGCTCCATCCATCTTCCCATCAATTTTAACCATCTTCCCTGTCCCTGCTGAAGAAAAGCAGGCCCAAACCATGATGCTGCCACCACCATGTTTGACAGTGGGGATGGTGTGGTCAGGGTGATGAGCTGTGTTGCTTTTACGCCAAACATAATGTTTTGCATTGTTGCCAAAAAGTTCAATTTTGGTTTCATCTGACCAGAGCACCTTCTTCCACATGTTTGGTGTGTCTCCCAGGTAGCTTGTGGCAAACTTTAAACAACACTTTTTATGGATATCTTTAAGAAATGGCTTTCTCCTTGCCACTCTTCCATAAAGGCCAGATTTGTGCAATATACGACTGATTGTTGTCCTATGGACAGAGTCTCCCACCTCAGCTGTAGATCTCTGCAGTTCATCCAGAGTGATCATGGGCCTCTTGGCTGCATCTCTGATCAGTCTTCTCCTTGTATGAGCTGAAAGTTTAGAGGGACGGCCAGGTTTTGGTAGATTTGCAGTGGTCTGATACTCCTTCCATTTCAATATTATCGCTTGCACAGTGCTCCTTGGGATGTTTAAAGCTTGGGAAATCTTTTTGTATCCAAATCCGGCTTTAAACTTCTTCACAACAGTATCTCGGACCTGCCTGGTGTGTTCCTTGTTCTTCATGATGCTCTCTGCGCTTTTAACGGACCTCTGAGACTATCACAGTGCAGGTGCATTTATACGGAGACTTGATTACACACAGGTGGATTGTATTTATCATCCTTAGTCATTTAGGTCAACATTGGATCATTCAGAGATCCTCACTGATCTTCTGGAGAGAGTTTGCTGCACTGAAAGTAAAGGGGCTGAATAATTTTGCACGCCCAATTTTTCAGTTTTTGATTTGTTAAAAAAGTTTGAAATATCCAATAAATGTCGTTCCACTTCATGATTGTGTCCCACTTGTTGTTGATTCTTCACAAAAAAAGACAGTTTTATATCTTTATGTTTGAAGCCTGAAATGTGGCAAAAGGTCGCAAAGTTCAAGGGGGCCGAATAATTTCGCAAGGCACTGTAGATACTTTTGTACCTGTTTCCTCCAGCATCTTCACAAGATCCTTTGCTGTGATTGATTTGCACCTTTCGCACCAAAGTACGTTCATCTCTAGGAGACATCTCTTGTGGAGGTCTACAAAAAAATTTCGGAGGTCTTGGCTGATTTCTTTTGATTTTCCCATGATGTCAGGCAAAGAGGCACTGAGTTTGAAGGTAGGACTTGGAATACATCCACAGGTACAACTTCTAAAGCCATGACATAATTTTCTGGAATTTATCAAGATGTTTAAAGGCACAGTCAACTTAGTCTATGTAAACTTCTGGGAACTGGGAACTAACTGGGAAGTCTGGAAAAAACAAGGTTGAATCATGATGACGTCAGTAATCTTCAGGGCGGAGCTCTAGAAAGAGGCACGAGTTCGCAGCTTTTTGGATGGGCACTTCTAGTGTCACTCTATGGCAGCACACAAGGGGCTTGAATTTTTTACCTTTACCCTTAGATTTGGTGGTGACGTAGTGTCCTCATGAGTGAGAGAACAGTGAGCCAATCACGGTGCAACTAGAAAACATTACCAACCCCTCCACACACATATTTTCCTCTGACTGCCGCACCACCACAGAAAGCACTGAGCTAGGCTGAAACACCTGCATTTTGGAGCTGCCTTCGTAATGAAAATATGTACTTTTTGCTCACATACATTTTCCTGACACCTAAAAGTACTTGTTACGTTTCGTACAAAATGTTAATGCACTTACCAAGACAAACGCGAGGTCGTCACTACTGCCTCTTATCTGGCGGACTCACTAAACACAAAGACTACAATTACAAATGATGTCTGAGTGTTGGAGTGTTCCCCTGGCTGTCCGCAAATAGAAGAATCAACAGGACAATCAGACAATCTGGTTTGCTTCATATAAGGATTTTGAAATGATTTATAGCGTTTACTTTTACTTTTGATACATAACTATATTTTAGAAATTACATTTACCTTTTATACTTAAGTTGATTTGAAATCAAATACTTTTAGTCAAGTAGTATTTTACTTGGTGACTTTACTTACTTCACTTTTACTTGAGTCATTTTCTATTATGGTATCTTTACTTTTTCTCAAGTACGACAACTGGGTACCTTTTCCACCACTGTAGAGGCTATTTTGTAAATATGTCTCATAAAAACATACCACTACCAACTGGCTTCATGTTAGCAACAGATAAAATGAAGTTTTACGGTATTAATTAAATGATGATTAAATCCCTGCCTGCAGCCTGACCCGAGTTGAGGTATGTTAGTATAGATTAGTTAATGACAGACAGTACCAGACCACTGAGATAAATAGATTCTGCTGATCATCCAGAGTAATAAATGACCAACAGAAGAAAACAACACACAGTCCTAATCTCATCTGGTTCTACTCTTCCTCTTCCTGCCCAGTTATTGATCTCTGAAAGTCATTATGGAGCAGTATCATTTAATCAAAGCCTACAGAGCTGTATGTTGCTGGGTGGTATCAGCTCATAAATAGCTCACTCGTGGCTCATTTCCAATGACTATTTACCCTGGTGTTTTACCCAAAAGGTTCAAACTTTTCTGTTAACATCTACGCGGACCGGCAGCCGTGTCTCATGGCTACTGCAGACCTGTTATAACTTGGAGCCAAGGCAGGCCCTGGGTACTTTTCAGCGATCATTTACATAAAAATGGCTAACTGTGAACTTTAACACCTTCCCACAAAGCAACAGTCTTGAATGAGGCAGAGGTTGTGATTCTGCTCGCCACCAGTCTTTAGTGTCACACTCCTGATGGAAACACAATAACACCAGAGATCACATTAACATAAAACCCTGGCAACATCCTGATGTGGGGGTTCGTCTAGATGGGAAAGCACCATCAGTCATAGGTCTGTAATCCCACAGTTGGGGCAGAGGGGTTTTGCTCTGCCAGTGCATTTTCTTTCCCACCAACCTCTGGGCATTAGCAACCTGGAGCCGAGCTGAGCTTATGGGAAGCCATTATGCACTCTGTACTCTATCTAATAAGGCTTTTGTCCTGTGGGGCCGGGACCCAGAGCTGACGGCTGCACAACCTGCTTAAAAAGGTATCTAGTGACTCACTGTAAGAATCACACAGAGAAGCAGACAAGGGATCTGACCTGTGAGTCATCTGGCAAGGGAGGCTGAACTAGTAGTCAGTCTTGTCTTTTCTTGGCTGGGAAAATAGCTCTACTCTACTTCTACTTAATACGTTTTGTGCAGCAAACCTATCGCTAACCTTTTAGAACCTTGAAGTGAGGAATTTCTTGAAAGGCACAGAGGTTCTCCAGAGGTTCTCCATTCACCAAGTTGCCTTTGATGTTACAAGAGGAAGGATTGTTAGTAGACCTTCCCACAGTTGACTTCCAGAGCCGACTAGGTGAAAACTCTGTCTGTGCCCTTGAGCAAGGCACTTAATCCTAATTGCTCTTGTAAGTTGCTTTGGATAAGAGCGTCTGCTAAATATGTGAAATGTCTCTCCTTTGTGTGATCATGATAAATGAGTGACCTCAGCCCTGAACCAGGATCAACACAAGCCTGTAGTGTCCTCTCAATGTGATGTTCTTTATGGTAAGAGGAATTTTGCACCAAAGTCAGGTAGCTAGGAAAGTTAGGAACCAGAGACGGGTATCTTGGGAAGTGAGGAACCAGAGACGGGTAGCTAGGGAGGTGAGGAGCCAGAGACGGGTAGCTAGGGAAGTGAGGAACCAGAGACGGGTATCTTGGGAAGTGAGGAACCAGAGACGGGTAGCTAGGGAGGTGAGGAGCCAGAGACGGGTAGCTAGGGAAGTGAGGAACCAGAGACGGGTGTCTTGGGAAGTGAGGAACCAGAGACGGGTAGCTAGGGAGGTGAGGAACCAGAGACGGGTAGCTAGGGAAGTGAGGAACCAGAGACGGGTATCTTGGGAAGTGAGGAACCAGAGATGGGTATCTTGGGAAGTGAGGAACCAGAGACGGGTAGCTAGGGAGGTGAGGAGCCAGAGACGGGTAGCTAGGGAAGTGAGGAACCAGAGACGGGTATCTTGGGAAGTGAGGAACCAGAGACGGGTATCTTGGGAAGTGAGGAACCAGAGACGGGTATCTTGGGAAGTGAGGAGCCAGAGACGGGTAGCTAGGGAAGTGAGGAACCAGAGACGGGTATCTTGGGAAGTGAGGAACCAGAGACGGGTAGCTAGGGAGGTGAGGAGCCAGAGACGGGTAGCTAGGGAAGTGAGGAACCAGAGACAGGTATCTTGGGAAGTGAGGAACCAGAGACAGGTAGCTATGGAGGTGACGAGCCAGAGACGGGTAGCTAGGGAAGTGAGGAACCAGAGACAGGTATCTTGGGAAGTGAGGAGCCAGAGACAGGTATCTTGGGAAGTGAGGAACCAGAGACAGGTATCTTGGGAAGTGAGGAACCAGAGACAGGTAGCTAGGGAGGTGAGGAGCCAGAGACGGGTAGCTAGGGAAGTGAGGAACCAGAGACAGGTATCTTGGGAAGTGAGGAACCAGAGACAGGTAGCTAGGGAGGTGAGGAGCCAGAGACGGCTCACTAGGGAAGTGAGGAACCAGAGACAGGTATCTTGGGAAGTGAGGAGCCAGAGACAGGTAGCTAGGGAGGTGAGGAGCCAGAGACGGGTAGCTAGGGAAGTGAGGAACCAGAGGTAGGTAACTAGGGAAGTTACATTAAAAAGCAAGACAAATCAGTAGGCGTTAATGTGGTAATGTCTCAGTGTAATGTCTCAGTCTGATGTCTCAGTCTAATGACCCAGTCTAATGCCTCAGTCTAATGCCTCAGTCTAATGTCTCAGTCTAATGTCTCAGTCTAATGACTCAATCTAATGACTCGGTCTAATGACTCGGTCTGACGACTCGGTCTGACGACTCGGTCTGACGACCCAGTCTAACGACCCAGTCTAACGTCCCAGTCTAACAACCCAGTCTAACGTCCCAGTCTAACGTCCCAGTCTAACGTCCCAGTCTAACGTCCAAGTCTAACGTCCCAGTCTAACGTCCCAGTCTAACGTCCCAGTCTAACGACCCAGTCTAACGTCCCAGTCTAACGTCCCAGTCTAACGACCCAGTCTAACGTCTCAGTCTAACGTCTCAGTCTAACGACCCAGTCTAACGACCCAGTCTAACGTCCCAGTCTAACGTCTCAGTCTAACGACTCAATCTAACGTCTCGGTCTAATGACTCGGTCAAATGACTCGGTCTAATGTCTAATGTCTCAGTCTAACGACCCAGTCTCACAGTGAGTAATGGTGGTTGTTCTGCTGTCTCTTGTTACATTGGGAACCTCATTCTCAATACGTCAACAGCTTCCACCACTAAACTGCCTCCGTCCATTGTAGATGTTCCGTGCTCTACAGTTATTGATGGCCTAATTCCAAGGATATCTTTGGCCCTGACTGTGAGGGATGTGCTGATCCATTTGTCTCCGTGGACCAGAGTAGGGTAGGCATCAGCAGGTACAGGGAAGCTGGTACAGTTCAATCCAATGATTTGTTGGTTCTTGTGCCATAGTGGATGGCTTGGGTGAACAAATACACACCTTTCTCTGCTAGAAGTACATTATATATTTATCTACATCAGGGATTCATAACAATGGCTTTGATCAACATTCTGTAGTGAGCCCACAGAGCAGTTTCCTTTATCTTTAATCGATTGAAGTGGTGTCTTAGTGATCTATTCAGTCTGTATCGCTGAAGCTAATCAACACGGACCCTTGCTCAAAGCTAACATTTCCAGATAACGCTGGAATGCTAACAGCTAAAAACAATGCTAACTGCAATTTACAGACAATTGCTTTACTCTATACCTAATCGGTCTTCCCGACACTAGCATTAGAATATGACTATCCTGTGTGACTTCCAGCTGTCCCCAGGAGGTGTAAGTGTTGATGTCCCCCTGAGACTCGAGCCACACCAACCCCTATCCTCCAACCTCTGTCTCTGCACTAAATGAAAGGTGACAGGTGTAATGGCCATGGCCTAGCTCCATAATTCAACCTTGGTGATGAGGAGGGGAAGGGGAGAGATGGCGTGCTTACAGATCATTATTGTCCTCTCATGGAACACATCCAGGCTTACCCACACCTGAGCTCTAACCATGGCAGCAAGATGGGGTGGTGATTAGACTACCTTTCTGTCATTCTACAGCACAGACAGTAGTTCACTTTAAATCACTATTAATAATGTATAGGATGGGAGGGGTAATGTAAAAACGGTTATAAAAGGGTTCTTGTCTTCATAGGATCATCATTTTTGATTTAAACTAGAACAATTTTTTGTTCCAGGTATAACCGTCTTGGGTTCCATGTAGAACCGAGTTCTACCTGGATCCAAAATGGTTCTACCTGCAACCAAAAAGGGTTCTTCAAAGGATTGTCTTATGTGGACAGCCGAAGAATCCTTTAAGGTTATTGATAGCACCTTGTTTTCTGAGAGTGTATACTAGCGCTATAGAGCATGCCAATGCAATTCAGTGTCCCCAGATACAAATCGCTTTAGAGCTGTGGTGCATTCGGGTGATGGTTGTTCAATACTCCCAAAGTCTTTAACTAATGCACGCATTTAGTACAAGAACTTCGATAAATCAATTCATGGTCCTTGGCCTACCATGCAGTCTGATATGTGCAAGGTGAATACAGCAAAATGCCATCCAAGCATACATGGACATATAGTCAGTATTCACCATTGATTCTTCACTTTCCATCTTACAATTGTGTGTCTGTGGTGCAGCATTCATTCTAAAGCTCCATCAACCTAGTAGCAATGACACAACACTAGCAGTGCTGTTGGCTTTCATTAATGCTGATGATACCTAGCGCTGTCTCATACCACATCATATCCATTAGTACAACTCATAGACAAAATAAATAATCAAACAACATTAATCCTACCTGTCAGATAAGCTTTATCTCTTTGGAGAAATCCTTACCGCCAGGGTAGTCTATCTGTCAGTGTTTTTATCAGGGCAGACCACCTGTCCTAAACCTTTTTCCTCCCATAGCCAGGCTGACAATGAGCTGCAGAGAACCTATTCATCTTTATGGCCTCTTAGCCAGTGACAGCTGTGTCTGTCTGGTCAATACTAAAATGGAGATTACATTCTAATAGACCAAGACGTCTTGGGAGCGGTTCACAACAACAAGATTAGACCATGTGCAGTAAGGCTGTTAGTCCTTCATGCCTCCAAAGAACCCCAAATGCCTCATACATCTCACTTTAGGTGTTGTTGGGGAAGTTGCTCAGACACACACACATGCGTACACACACACGCACGCACACGCACGCACACGCACGCACGCACACACACACACACACACACACACACACACACACACACACACACACACACACACACACACACACACACACACACACACACACACACACACACACACACACACACACACACACACACACACACACACACACCTCGCCACCATGTCTTTCAGCTCACCTCTCACGATGTCACAACCGAGACGTCAGAAACAATAATTTGCCTCCACACAGCTGGACCAAGAAAACACTCAACTCCCATCACATCATCCCATAGGGGGCTATGAAGACCCCCTGTTCAGCCACCACACTCACACACACACAAACAGACATATATACAGAGACCGCCACTCACAGGGTTAATATTAACAACCCCTCCAGCCCTCAGCGATCGATACCGACAAGACGGTTTAAACAGCTACCCTGGTGGGATAAGACCAGGCGTCCATGAATCAGTATTTAGTGAGTCCACCGAGTGCTATTAATAATCCCTGCCACAGAGCAACTGGCCCCAAGTCAGCTAAAGACCGAAGGGACAACGGGAGGTGGAGGAAATGTTGCGATTCAAATCAGCTATTGATTGGGACAAGGTTCGATAACCCAGGTAAAGT
Organism: Oncorhynchus masou masou; assembly: GCF_036934945.1. NCBI lineage: Eukaryota > Metazoa > Chordata > Actinopteri > Salmoniformes > Salmonidae > Oncorhynchus > Oncorhynchus masou. The sequence continues at coordinate 82,757 of NW_026999886.1, forward strand.
TCTTGATAAGTCAGAACCCCTGTTGCCAGGTTTTCTACACCTTGGACATAAAATAAGGGAAGGAGGAAGTGAAGGAGGGCTTCTGGTTTCTTCTTTCAGGGAACCAAGTTCCTGGTATTGATTCAATGTGACCTCACGTCACATAGTGGGTATAGAAGCCTGAGGGACTATCAGAACTGCTCCTTGTTATCAACTGATACAGATGTTTTCAACTCACTGAATGCTACATTGTTCACATACAGTTGCTTTCCAAGATCTATCTTTGGTACGATTGTATTTGGAAAATGACTTTGTACAGTACTCTAGGCTTACACGCCTTCTCTTTTCCTGTCATGGTGTTTCCCCTAATATCATCCATTAATGAAGCCAATAAACTTGAAGACTCATGTCTCATTAAAATTACCCAGTTTTCCCGCTATATAAACATGGACAAATACACACAATGTCCGTCCACAGCTTATCGGTCATGGCTAGAAGGGATATGCAGTGGCTTTTGTCAAATGAAAGACCTTAACCTAATTCTCCTAATTGCTACATGAATTCTCCTATCCTGCTCCGTAAGTTCTCCTAACCTGCTTCGAAAAGTCAAATCTGACAAAAGCTCTATACCATATAGTCAAAACCCTGTTTTTCCTTCTCCTACGAGACGAGCTGAATTCCTGCATTTATTCCTGGTACATGGGTGGAAACATAACAATGAAATCACTTGGGATCATGAACAGCAGTGTGCTGCGTTTTCCTTTGAATGTTTTCCTTTGCCTAGACGTTTACCCACAAGGTTTACTACCTTCATGTGCTTCACAAGACATGCTAATCAATGCCGGAGGGATTCCTCTTGAGGAGAACAAGTCCTGCTGAAAGCAGAGCACTGACAGCAAAATGGCCGTCATTAGAAAAAACAAAGCAGTACAAAGGCTCTGTTCAACCTGCATCAGTGAGGCGTTACAGATTGGGCAATAGAAATGTAAAGGTATTTACAATTGAACCGACATATGCTGCATCTACTGAAAACAGCAGTCTCAGCTAACACGGGAAAATTGCCTTTAAATTTCAACCAGGCTGTTCCAGGATACGGATTGAATAGAGCTCCAACCCGCTGGGTAGAAACGGTTTCTTTTATCTACGTAATTTGTCAACGTGTTGTGAAGTGGAATCCATGTGGGAAATACGTGGAAAATACATTGGATCTATGTTGTTTTGACGGTGACCTTTTACCAGCGGATTATGTCATCATGGTAACCAATTTTCAATGGAGACAAACCTTGTAAAAAACCCTAGTCTCCCATCCAGGGTTTTAATCAAGCTTAGCTTTGATATTTGCCAATGACTATCACCAATGTGCTATTGTGAGAATGATTGTTGAGAAATCTCCACTTTTAACAGTTTCACTGTTGCTTTCAAAGTCTTTCCAAAGGGTAGGTTCAACAGAACAAATGAAATGTAACCATCATTTATAAATCCTATAAATCAGCATTTGGGACGTCATCAACAGCTATGTTTAAATCCAGCCCAAGATTCAACTAAAAATAGACAATACATACAGGACTAGGGTTTCAAGCTTTGGCTGATTTCAAATGTAATTTACTAGTTAATAATACATTAATAATAAATATGTTGGATTCACGTCTCCATCTCAACCAAAAATAAAATAATTAAATCAACTCAAAAATATCTGACATTATATTCCAATTTGTACTTTGTTGGGGTTTTAAATGGTTGAAAGTGCGGTGATAACACATTTATTTGGAAACTTAACAAAAAATGCAACATTGCTTTTCCATTGGAATTTGGTTGTGCTTTTAGATGATTGAAGCATAGTGACAACACATTGAGAATTCAACAACATGTTGGCTGTCTTTTTGAGTGGGTGAAAATACCGTAGGTTGGAATTTCTATGATCAACTTAACTAACAAATACCACATTTTCCATATTGAAATGACATGTTCCCACTGGGCAACAACTGATTGAATCAACATTGTTTCCATGTGGAAAACTGATTTGATTTGTAAAAAATCATCGACATAAGGACATTTAATATTTTTTCCCAAAAACGTTGAACTTAAATCCAATGACATGGTGACATTTGATATTGATTTCACGCTGAATTCACATTAGTTGACAGCTCATCTGAATGTAAACCAAAACTAGACATTGAGCTGACATCTGTGCCCAGTGGGAAGGCTCCTTCCTGTATGCCATATAGGATTTTGAATAGTAAAGATGTGTTGGAAACCTCTTGGGTATCCATGTAGCTCAAATTCCTTTGAAGAATGACAGCTAATGTCATGACTTCCGCCGAACCCTTCTCCTTGTTCAGGCGGCGTTCGGCGGTCGACATCACCGGTCTTTTAGCCATCGCTGATCCACCTTTCCTTTTCCATTTGTTTTGTCTTTGTTTTCTACACACCTGGTTTCATTCCTCAATTACATGTTCATGATTTAACCCTCTGTTTCTCCCATGTTTTTGTGCGTGATTGTTTCTATGTTCATTCGGTACTTGTGGCTGGTTTTTGACGGGTGCTGTTTTCACCCGTGTGTAATTGATTACCGTTTATTGTTGGTCAAGTGTATTGTTACCTTGTGCTTTTATTTTGAGTAAAGTACGTTGCTCACTCATTCTGCTCTCCTGCGCCTGACTTCATGCACCAGCTACACCCACCTTCTGACAGCTAATCAACCAGTGACAGGATGTACGTAAGGGCACATGTCCTACACTCATGCTACTGTATAAGGGCGGCAGGTAACTGGCGGGTAGGAGCATTGGGCCAGTAACCCAAAGGTTGGTGGATCGAATCCCGAGTTGACAAGGTACAAATCTGCTCTTCTACCATTGAGCAATGCAGTTAACACCTAACAACTACTGCCCGCCGATGTCGATTAAGTCAGCCCCACGCTTGTCTTTGATTCACAGGGGTTGGGTTAAATGCGGAAGACGCATTCAGTTGTACAACTGACTAGGTATCCCATTTCGCTAAGCCAGCTATGGTAAGTCAGTTTCACCCTAAAGAAGTGTATCTTCTATTTTCAGTGTTCCTTTTCTCAACAAATGTGAAAGCTGACTGGATGTGCCCCATATGAGCTGATATTCAGGCTTTATTTTTTTCATTCACCATTCACCTATCATTCTTTCACATACAGTCCTTTCAGGCAGTGAACAAGGCTTGACAGTTTGGTTTGACAGCTAGTCACTATTGTCATGAGCATCACCATCATGCAGTAGAATTGACAATATTGTTGAGGAAGTGAGTAAAGGGTTATAAACCCCAGCATTGAGTAAAGGGTTATAAACATCAGCATTGAGTAAAGGGTTATAAACCTCCGCATTGAGTAAAGGGTTATAAACCTCAGCATTGAGTAAAGTGTTATAAACCCCAGCATTGAGTAAAGTGTTATAAACCTCCGCATTGAGTAAAGGGTTATAAATAGATTGCCAGACCAGAGGCAGTAGGTATGACCAGGAATGTTCTCTTGATAAGAGTGCGATTTGGACCATTGTTCTGTTGCTGCTAAGCATTTGAAATGTATCTTGTACTTTTGGGTGTCAGGGAAAATGTTTGGAGTAAAAAGTACATTATTTTGGGGGGGAATGTAGTGGACAAAATTTTTCAAAAATATTAATAGTAAAGTAAAATACAGATTAAGTAGTACTTTAAAGTATTTTTACACCACTGTTTTTCATCATTCGGGTTAGTTAATTTGAGCGAACATACAATACTGTACATCACAAACTCTGCATAACAATGTCCCTTTCTACTCTACTGTTAACATATCCTGACTCTACTGCTCACTTGTATGCATTATTCAAACAGATGTTAATTCAGCAGAGTTATGCCAACTACTGGCACCACTTCTTGTTCTACTGTGCCAAGAACTGTGCTAGGACGCCATGGTCGATCTGGTCCCACAGAGACATTCTGTAGCCGAGTCGTCCGTCTGCACCTAACGGATGTTTCGGTTGTGACTTGTCAGCTTCAGAGGTCTAAGGGATCATGCGTTGTGACGGATCGGCATTACATTTCTCCATGCTAACGACAGGACAGAGTCTGACCAAGAAGATGTGCCATCCATGGACACAGATGGTAGATAGGATAGAAAGGTTACAAGAGGTTGTCCTGCCTTCTGGACACTGAGAATCTGAAGTGACACTAGACAGACACGACCAACCCTCGCGAGGTGAGGTGCATTAATGTGACTAGATAGCTGTATACGTGACGGTGTCAACCATGCATGTGATTGTGGCTGCAGGCATTTCTTGAATTAGGAAAACGACCACTATAGTCCTAACGTGATAGGCAACTACAGGCTCAAAGAGAAAAAACATACCAACAGCTTTTCATCCTGAGTCACTGACCCTAAACAAGCTAAGTGAACAACTCGTCCCATTAATTGACCACTTAAGAGCAAAGAGGGCTGTAAAACCATTAGAAACGGCTGCTATTGAGATCCCACAGACAATAATACGGGAGAGAACCTTGGTGTCCATTTGTACAGGCAATGTTGAGTAACCAAGACCTGATATCCATGTAATTTACAAGTGAATTGGTCTTTTCTGTTGTTGTCTATTCAGGTTAATTCCTCTCTCTCTCTCTCTCTCTCTCTCGCTCTCTCTCTCTCTCCTCTCTCTCTCTCTCTCTCTCTCTCTATCTCTCTGCCTCTCTCTATTTCTCTCTCTCTCTCTCTCTCTCTCTCTCTCTCTCTCTCTCTCTTTATCTCTCTGCCTTTCTCTATTTCTCTCTCAGAGATAAAGTACTTTCATGCTGGGAGAATATACAGCCACAGAACCACCAGTAATGTTAGCTCTACTCTGTAAGTCGGATACAGACAGTAGAACACAGGTGAGATGGAGACCCAGTAGGAACATGGTGGTGGGTGGGGGTGGAGAGTTACCATGGGAACTGGTCAAAGAATATCCAGGTCTGAGATGGAATCTCGCTGTGAAATCACACACATGCAAGCACTGGAGCACACAAACACGTACGCACACACACCTTTTATTTTACCAGGTAAGTTGACTGAGAACACATTCTCATTTACAGCAACGGCCTGGGGAATAGTTACAGGGGAGAGGGGGGGGGGGGGGGGTGAATGAGGCAACACACACACATACGTTGGTGCAATTTTCACAAGCATGTGGTAAATTTTCACAACTCTACACACATGTTCAATTGCTTTAGTAAAACAAACAAATTCACAAAGTTTCTTGTGCACTAATCACTACTTCAATTTGCCTTTCACAATGAAATATTCACTTCTGAAGTGATTTTGTTGTATTTTGTATAAGTATTTATTAAGGATCCCCAAGACAGTAGCTACACTTACTGAGGTCCAAACAAGATTAAGGCAATTACATCCCAATTGCATCACATTCCTACTACACTGGCTCCGACGCTTGTCGGATGTGGCTGGGCTTGCAAACTATTTCGGACTACAAAGTGAAGCCCAGCTGCGAGCAGCCGAGTAACACAAGCCAGACGAGCTAAAAGATTTTTATGCACGCTTCGAGGCAAGCAACATTGAAGCATGCATGAGAGCACCAGCTATTCAGGACGACAATGTGATCACGCTCGCCGTAGCCGATGTGAGAAACATTCACAAGGCCGCAGTGCCAGAGGGATTAACAAGATGTGTACTCCGAGAATGCGCTGACCAACTGGCAAGTGTCTTCAATGACATTTTCAACCTGTCCCCTTGCTCACATTGAGGGAGAGGTTGTTGTCCTGGCACTACACTGCCAGGTCTTATTGCTGTCGGTGATCAGGCCTACCACTGTTGTGTTGTCAGAAAACTTAATGATGGGGTTGGAGTCATGTTTGGCCACGCAGTCGTAGGTGAACAAGGAGTACAGGAGGGGACTAAGCATGCACCCCTGAGGGCCCCAGTGTTGAGGATCAGTGTGGCAGATGTGTTGTTTCCTACCCTCACCACCTGGGGGCGGCCCATCAGGAAGTCCAGGATCCAGTTGCAGAGGGTGGTGTTTAGTCCCAGAGTCCTTAGCTTAGTGATGAGCTTTGAGGGCACTATGGTGTTGAATGGAGCTGTAATCAATAAACAGCATTCTCACATACAGTGGGGAGAACAAGTATTTGATACACTGCCGATTTTGCAGGTTTTCCTACTTAAAAAGCATGTAGAGGTCTGTAATTTTTATCATAGGTACACAGAATCTAAAACAAAAATCCAGAAAATCACATTGTATGATTTTTAAGTAATTAATTTGCATTTTATTGCATGACATAAGTATTTGATACATCAGAAAAGCAGAACTTAATATTTGGTACAAAAACCTTTGTTTGCAATTACAGAGATCATACGTTTCCTGTAGTTCTTGACCAGGTTTGCACACAATGAAGCAGGGATTTTGGCCCACTCCTCCATACAGACCTTCTCCAGATCCTTCAGGTTTCAGGGCTGTCGCTGGGCAATACAGACTTTCAGCTCCCTCCAAAGATTTTCTATTGGGTTCAGGTCTGGAGACTGGCTAGACCACTCCAGGACGTTGAGATGCTTCTTACGGAGCCACTCCTTAGTTGCCCTGGCTGTGTGTTTCAGGTCATTGTCATGCTCGAAGACCCAGCCATGACCCATCTTCAATGCTCTTACTGAGGGAAGGAGGTTGTTGACCAAGATCTCGCGATACATGGCCCCATCCATCCTCCCCTCAATACGGTGCAGTCGTCCTGTCCCCTTTGCAGAAAAGCATCCCCAAAGAATGATGTTTCCACCTCCATGCTTCACGGTTGGGATGGTGTTCTTGGGGTTGTACTCATCCTTCTTCTTCCTCCAAACACGGCGAGTGGAGTTTAGACCAAAAAGCTCTATTTTTGTCTCATCAGACCACATGAACTTCTCCCATTCCTCCTCTGGATCATCCAGATGGTCATTGGCAAACTTCAGACGGGTCTGGACATGCGCTGGCTTGAGCAGGGGGACCTTGCGTGCGCTGCAGGATTTTAATCCATGACGGCGAGTGTGTTACTAATGGTTTTCTTTGAGACTGTGGTCCCAGCTCTCTTCAGGTCATTGACCAGGTCCTGCCGTGTAGTGCTGGGCTGATCCCTCACATTCCTCATGATCATTGATGCCCCACGAGGTGAGATCTAGCATGGAGCCCCAGACCGAGGGTGATTGACCGTCATCTTGAACTTCTTCCATCTTCTAATAATTGCGCCAACAGTTGTTGCCTTCTCACCAAGCTGTTTACCTATTGTCCTGTAGCCCATCCCAGCCTTGTGCAGGTCTACAATTATATCCCTGATGTCCTTACAAAGCTCTCTGGTCTTGGCCATTGTGGAGAGGTTGGAGTCTGTTTGATTGAGTGTGTGGACAGGCGTCTTTCATACAGGTAACGAGTTCAAACAGGTGCAGTTAATACAGGTAATGAGTGGAGAACAGGAGGGCTTCTTAAAGAAAAACTAACAGGTCCTCGAGAGCCGGAATTCTTACTGGTTGGTAGGTGATCAAATACTTATGTCATGCAATAAAATGCAAATGAATTACTTAAAAATCATACAATGTAATTTTCTGGATTTTTGTTATAGATTCTGTCTCTCACAGTTGAAGTGTACCTATGATAAAAATGACAGACCTCTACATGCTTTGTAAGTAGGAAAATCTGCAAAATAGGCAGTGTATCAAATACTTGTTCTGTTATGTACTTGAGTGAAGACCCAAAAGCGGTTTTAACAGAAAACAGAGTTCTTTAATGAAAAACAGGAATGGCATAAATCCTCTTCCAACGTTGACAATGGAACAAAAATAACGTAGTATAGTGCAGGATGCACCTGCCAGGCAGACTCCGACAGGATAGGACAAGGTGGAAGCAAACGAGACGACAGCTTGCTTCTGGCATCAAAAACACAAACAAGAATCAGACACTGAAAGTAGCAGGAACAGAGAGAGAAATAGAGACCTAATCAGAGGGGGAAGAGAGAACAGGTGGGAAAGAGTGAATGAGCTAGTTAGGGGAGATGTAGAACAGCTGAAGAATGAGAGACAGAGAAGGTAACCTAAAAAGACCAGCAGAGAGAGACAGAGTGAAGAGAAAGGACAGGAACAGACATAACAAGACATGACAGTACCCCCCCCCCACTCACCGAGCGCCTCCTGGCGCACTCGAGGAGGAAACCTGGCGGCAACGGAGGAAATCATCGATCAGCGAACGGTCCAGCACGTCCCGAGAGGGAACCCAACTCCTCTCCTCAGGACCGTACCCCTCCCAATCCACTAGGTACTGATGACCACGGCCCCGAGGGCGCATGTCCAAAATCTTACGAACCCTGTAGATGGGTGCGCCCTCGACAAGGATGGGGGGGGGGGGGGACGAGCGGGGGCGCGAAGAACGGGCTTAACACAGGAGACATGGAAGACCGGGTGAACGCGACGAAGATAGCGCGGGAGAAGAAGTCGCACTGCGACAGGATTAATGACCTGAGAAATACGGAACGGACCAATGAACCGCGGGGCCAACTTGCGAGAAGCTGTCTTAAGGGGAAGGTTCTGAGTGGAGAGCCATACTCTCTGACCGCAACAATATCTAGGACTTCTGGTCCTACGCTTATTAGCGGCCCTCACAGTCTGCGCCCTATTACGGCAAAGTGCCGACCTGACCCCCTTCCAGGTGCGCTCGCAACGCTGGACAAAAGCCTGAGCGGAGGGGACGCAGGACTCGGCGAGCTGAGATGAGAACAGCGGAGGCTGGTACCCGAGGCTACTCTGAAAAGGAGATAGACCGGTAGCAGACGAGGGAAGCGAGTTGTGGGCGTACTCTGCCCAGGGGAGCTGTTCTGACCAAGACGCAGGGTTACGAAAAGAAAGACTGCGTAAAATGCGACCAACAGTCTGATTGGCCCGTTCGGCTTGACTGTTAGACTGGGGATGAAAGCCGGACGAGAGACTGACGGAAGCCCCAATCAAACGGCAAAACTCCCTCCAAAATTGAGACGTGAACTGCGGGCCTCTGTCGGAAACGACGTCAGACGGAAGGCCATGAATTCGGAAAACATTCTCGATAATGATCTGAGCCGTCTCCTTAGCAGAAGGGAGCTTAGCGAGAGGAATGAAATGAGCCGCCTTAGAGAATCTATCGACAACCGTAAGAATAACTGTCTTCCCCGCTGATGAAGGCAGTCCGGTGATAAAATCTAAAGCGATGTGAGACCACGGTCGAGAGGGAATGGGAAGCGGTCTGAGACGGCCGGCAGGAGGAGAGTTCCCAGATTTAGTCTGCGCGCAGACCGAACAAGCGGCGACAAATCGACGCGCGTCACGTTCCCGAGTGGGCCACCAGAAACGCTGGCGAATGGAAGCGAGCGTACCCCGAACGCCGGGGTGGCCGGCTAACTTGGCAGAGTGGGCCCACTGAAGAACGGCCGGACGAGTAGGAACGGGAACGAACAGAAGGTTCCTAGGACAAGCTCGCGGCGACGGAGTGTGAGCGAGTGCTTGCTTTACCTGCCTCTCAATTCCCCAGACAGTCAACCCGACAACACGCCCTTCAGGGAGAATCCCCTCGGGGTCGGTGGAGACCTCAGAAGAACTGAAGAGACGAGATAAAGCATCAGGCTTGGTGTTTTTTGAGCCCGGACGATAAGAAATAACAAACTCGAAACGAGCGAAAAACAGAGCCCAACGAGCCTGACGCGCATTAAGTCGTTTGGCTGAACGGATGTACTCAAGGTTCCTATGGTCAGTCCAAACGACAAAAGGAACGGTCGCCCCCTCCAACCACTGTCGCCATTCGCCTAGGGCTAAGCGGATGGCGAGCAGTTCGCGATTACCAACATCATAGTTACGTTCTGACGGCGATAAGCGATGAGAGAAAAACGCGCAAGGATGGACCTTGCCGTCAGAGAGAGAGCGCTGAGAAAGAATGGCTCCCACGCCCACCTCTGACGCGTCAACCTCAACAACAAACTGACTAGAGATGTCAGGTGTAACAAGAATAGGTGCGGATGTAAAACGATTCTTAAGAAGATCAAAAGCTCCCTGGGCGGAAACGGACCACTTAAAGCACGTCTTAACAGAAGTAAGGGCTGTGAGGGGAGCTGCCACCTGACCGAAATTACGGATGAAACGACGATAGAAATTAGCGAAGCCCAGAAAGCGCTGCAGCTCGACGCGTGACTTAGGAACGGGCCAATCAATGACAGCCTGGACCTTAGCGGGATCCATCTTAATGCCCTCAGCGGAAATAACGGAACCGAGAAAAGGGACAGAGGCGGCATGAAAAGTGCACTTCTCAGCCTTCACATAAAGACAGTTCTCCAAAAGGCGCTGGAGGACGCGTCGCACGTGCTGAACATGAATCGAGAGAGACGGTGAAAAAATCAGGATATCGTCCATGTAAACGAAAACAAAAATGTTCAGCATGTCTCTCAGGACGTCGTTAACTAGTGCCTGAAAGACAGCTGGAGCGTTAACGAGGCCGAAAGGAAGAACCCGGTATTCAAAGTGCCCTAACGGAGTGTTAAACGCCGTCTTCCACTCGTCCCCCTCCCTGATGCGCACGAGATGGTAGGCGTTACGAAGGTCCAATTTGGTGAAAAACCTGGCTCCCTGCAGGATCTCGAAGGCTGAAGACATAAGAGGAAGCGGATAACGATTCTTAACTGTTATGTCATTCAGCCCTCGATAATCCACGCATGGGCGCAGGGACCCGTCCTTCTTCTGAACAAAAAAAAACCCCGCTCCGGCGGGAGAGGAGGAGGAGACTATGGTACCGGCGTCGAGCGAAACCGACAAATAATCCTCGAGAGCCTTACGTTCGGGAGCCGACAGAGAGTATAATCTACCCCGGGGGAGTAGTTCCCGGAAGGAGATCAATACTACAGTCATACGACCGGTGTGGAGGGAGAGAAGTGGCCTTGGAACGACTGAACACCGTGCGCAGATCGTGATACTCCTCCGGCACCCCTGTCAAATCGCCAGGCTCCTCCTGTGAAGAAGAGACAGAGGAAACAGGAGGGATAGCAGACATTAAACAGGTCACATGACAAGAAACATTCCAGGATAGGATAGTATTACTAGACCAATTAATAGAAGGGTTATGGCGCACTAGCCAGGGATGACCCAAAACAACAGGTGTAAAAGGTGAACGAAAAATTAAAAAAGAAATGGTCTCGCTATGATTACCAGAGACAGTGAGGGTTAAAGGCAGCGTCTCACGCTGAATCTTGGGGAGAGAACTACCATCTAAAGCGAACAAGGCCGTGGGCTCCCCTAACTGTCTGAGAGGAATGTCATGTTCCCGAGCCCAGGTCTCGTCCATAAAACAGCCCTCCGCCCCAGAGTCTATCAAGGCACTGCAGGAAGCAGATGAACCGGGCCAGCGGAGATGGACCGGAAAGGTAGTGCGTGATCCAGAAGGAGAGGCCTGAGTAGTTGCGCTCACCAGTAGCCCTCCCCTTACTGATGAGCTCTGGCTTTTACTGGACATGAGGTGACAAAATGACCAGCGGAGCCGCAGTAGAGACAGAGGCGATTGGTGATTCTCCGTTCCTTCTCCTTGGCCGAGAGGCGGATACCCCCCAGCTGCATAGGCTCAGCATCCGAGCCGGCGGAGGAGGGTGGCAGTGATGCGGCAGGTGGCAGTGATGTGGAGAGGGGATCAACGGAGAACGCGAGCTCCTTTCCACGAGCTCGGCGACGAAGATCAAACCGTCGCTCTATGCGAATAGCGAGAGCTATTAAGGAGTCCAGACTGGAAGGAACCTCCCGGGAGAGGATCTCATCCTTAACCTCGACGAGGAGACCCTCCAGAAAACGAGCGAGCAAAGCCGGCTCGTTCCAGTCACTAGAGGCAGCGAGAGTGCGAAACTCAATAGAATAATCCGTTATGGATCGATTCCCCTGACATAGGGAAGACAGGGCCCTGGAAGCCTCCTCCCCAAAAACAGAACGGTCAAAAACCCGTATCATCTCCTCCTTAAAGTCCTGAAACTGGTTAATACACTCAGCCCTCGCCTCCCAGATTGCCGTGCCCCACTCACGCGCCCGTCCGGTAAGGAGAGAAATGACGTAGGCGATGCGGGCTGCGCTCCTGGAGTAAGTGTTGGGCTGGAGAGAGAACACCACATCACACTGAGTGAGGAATGAGCGGCACTCAGTGGGCTCCCCAGAGTAACACGGCGGGTTGTTGATCCTGGGCTCCGGAGACTCGGAAACCCTGGAAGTGGGCGGTGGATCGAGGTGGAGTTGGTGAACCTGTCTTGTGAGGTCGGAGACTTGGACGGCCAGGGTCTCAACGGCATGTCGAGCAGCAGACAATTCCTCCTCGTGTCTGCCTAGCATCGCTCCCTGGATCTCGACGGCGGAGTGAAAAGGGTCCGGAGCCGCTGGGTCCATTCTTGGTCTGATTCTTCTGTTATGTACTTGAGTGAAGACCCAAAAGCGGTTTTAACAGAAAACAGAGTTCTTTAATGAAAAACAGGAATGGCATAAATCCTCTTCCAACGTTGACAATGGAACAAAAATAACGTAGTATAGTGCAGGATGCACCTGCCAGGCAGACTCCGACAGGATAGGACAAGGTGGAAGCAAACGAGACGACAGCTTGCTTCTGGCATCAAAAACACAAACAAGAATCAGACACTGAAAGTAGCAGGAACAGAGAGAGAAATAGAGACCTAATCAGAGGGGGAAGAGAGAACAGGTGGGAAAGAGTGAATGAGCTAGTTAGGGGAGATGTAGAACAGCTGAAGAATGAGAGACAGAGAAGGTAACCTAAAAAGACCAGCAGAGAGAGACAGAGTGAAGAGAAAGGACAGGAACAGACATAACAAGACATGACATGTTCTCCCCACTGTAGGTGTTCCTCTTGTCCAGGTGGGAAAGGGCAGTGTGGAGTGCAATAGAGATTGTGTCATCTGTGGATCTGTTGGGGCGGTATGCAAATTGGAGTGGGTCTAGGGTTTCCGGGATGATGGTGCTGATGTGAGCCATGACCAGCCTTTCAAAGCACTTCATGGCTATCGACAGGAGTGCTACGGGCCGGAAACATATTTAGACAGACTCTTCTTTAGTATTCTGCTTTCCAGAATCCACCTTTATTCACCTATAAACGAGCAAGAAATCTATCAAACGTATTGGTTAAATCAGATGTGGTCAGAGAGAGAGAAAAGAGACCTTCATAAAAGGATGCTTCCCCTGTAGATCTTGTACCTCTTGCAGCACCATAAGGAAATAAGGAATAAGGAAACACAAAGAAACTTTGTATGTCCTCAGATTTCTAGGACCTATGAGATAAAGTCATGTATAACCTGCACTACTAAAGGAGTTATTTATATGTTACAGTGGTCTTGTTATAAGGTTATATTGGAAAAACATTGCGCGCCTTGAAAGTACGTCTTGGAGAATATAAACCCATAAACCCAGGTGCAAGCCACTTTTTAGAACAAAATCATTCTATTAATGAATTGCGTTGCGTTGGGATGAAAAAAGTTCCTCCACCACATAGAGGAGGTGACTATGACAACAAATTACCATGTAGAAATATACATTCAATTCTGTACCTCCACGCGGTTTAAACAAAGAATTAGATTTCACCTCCTTCCTATAAGCCACATTTAGACTGTTGTACAAGAACACTGTCCGTTTCAGATTTTACATATTGTTGATGAATTGGCCCCACATATTTATGAACAGCTTTGCCTGATGTCCTTTGTGGTTACATGAATTGATGTAACGCATTTAGGTGAGTGGACAACTGGCGTGATTGATTTGTGAGTTGCCCTTTGTGCCCGCTCCCATACCCTATAATTCTGTATCTCTTTGTGACTCATTTGTTTACAGGTAGACCAGAAAAGCCACATCCCTGATTGGCAGATGAATGGCAACCGTGATTAGAACCACCTGCTGCTTATCTGTTGTTCTTTACAAATGCTGTTTTGAATGAAAGAAAAGGGTTGTAAAGCTGAAATGTCTGTGTACGCTATCCCTGAAGCAGTAAAACATTTTAAAACATAGCATAATAAAGTGAGCTTTATGCAACATATTTTTGAGTGCGAACCCATTAGACCTCTTTGTTTGTCTGAATTGGCAGGTTTTACACACCAGCCCAGCTTCTGAGAGAGCACAATGGTTATCTTTTGGTTTGTCATTTATTAACAATACGATTAACTATCACTTAATCAAACTGCTCAAAACTGATAACTGCTCAACCAAAAATGATGTAGCGTATAGTTAACTGTAGTTTGATAACTGCTGAACACTGTACATTTCTATATTTTTACCTCATAAATCTATCAATTTGTGCATTGCTGCTAAAGTATTCAGTACAATTAGTAATTGCTTGCTTTTCTAAAGTCTACCAACCTTGCCAGCAGGCATGCCAGTTAGGATAGTTAGACAAGCTAGCTACTCTAACTTGATTGATAGCCTGAGATGGCTTCTTGGTAGCTCGTTGTGAGGTTGGGAGATTGGGAACCTATCTGGGCTAGCTAAAGCCAACTTCATAAAATTGCTAAGTAGCTAGTAGTATTACAGGACGATTCTGACGGGGCACCTGCCCCTGTGCTCCCTATGGACATGACACCTCTGCATGTGGCTGTAAACACTATGCACATCATCATTCTCCATCAGCCAGCCTGCTTCAATAGGAGAAAGTGTTACTGTAATATTTGATATGTGAATATGCAGCATATTATATATACCTCACATGTGACTCGTAATAAGACTAAGCAGTTGGCCTATTAACATTTTTACCTGACTCCATAGAGATAACTAGCAATTTACAAGCGACTATGGTTGAATTACAGTAATAGACAATGAAGAAATGTCAAAGTGCATTTAATTACTTTGTTAAGTGAATGGCTTCACATACACGGCATAAAGCTTGATTTACAAGGCATTAACAAGCATTAAAAGGCACGTCAGAGAGAGAGAGAGAGAGAGAGAGAGAGAGAGAGAGAGAGAGAGAGAGAGAGAGAGAGAGGCCATAGCCTTAAAGGCCCTGCCCCAAAAGATGGAGGGAGAAGGGAGGGAGAAAGAAAGAGTATCTCACCACAGCAGGTCAGGAATAAATAAGAGAGGGAACAATTAATCTTAGACACTTTTATAAGCATCTGAATTGTTGACCAATAGTATTACTGCAAAGTTAACCTCCAATCAGATATCAGACCTACATGATGTAACCTCGACTTCTCAGAGGTGTGAATATGGGTGTTGGCAAGACCAACACAGAGAATGCTGACATCCTAAGACAATACCCTTCTGGGGCTGGGCTGCACTACACTGCCGTTTGGAATTCTAGTGTAGTGTACAATGCACAGCTGAAATACCTACCTGGGAGATTGTTGTCCTTGCACCACACGGCCAAGTTTCTGACCTCCTCCCTATAGGCCTGTCTCATTGTTTTTGGTGATCAGGCTTACCACTGTTGTGTCATCGGCAAACTTGATGATGGTGTTGTAGTCGTGCCTGGCCACGCAGTCATAGGTGAACAGGGAGTACAGGAGGGGACTGAGCACGCACCCCTGAGGGGCCTCCGTGTTGTTTCCTACCCTCACCACCTGGGGGCGGCCCATCAGGAAGTCCAGAATCGAGTTGCAGAGGGTGGTGTTTAGTCTCAGAGTCTTTAGCTTAGTGATGAGCTTTGAGGGCACTATGGTGTTGAACGCTGAGCTGTAGTCAATTAATAGCATTATGACATAGGTGTTCCTCTTGTCCAAGTGGGAAAGGGCAGTGTGGAGTGCAATAGAGATTGAGATTGTGGATCTGTTGGGGCGGTATGCAAATTGGAGTGGGTCTAGGGTTTCTGACATAATGGTGTTGATGTGAGCCATGACCAGCCTTTCAAACCACCTCATGGCTACAGACATGAGTGCTACGGGTTGGTAGTCATTTATGCAGGTTACCTTAGTGTTCTTGGGCACAGGGACTATGGTGGTCTGCTTGAAACATGTTGGTATTACAGACTCAGTCAGGGACAGGTTGAAAATGTCAGTGAAGACACTTGCCAGTTGGTCAGTGCATGCTCGGAGTACCCATCCTGGTAATCCGTTTGTCCCTGCGGCCTTGTGAATGTTGACCTGTTTAAAGGCCTTGCTCACATCGGCTACAGAGAGCGTGATCACACAGTTGTTCAGAACAGCTGATGCTCTCATGCATGCTTTAGCTTGTCTGGTAGGCTCGTGCCACTGGGCAGCTCATGGCTGTGCTTCCCTTTGTAGTCTGTAATAGTTTGCAATCACTGCCACACCCGACAAGCGTCGGAGCCGGTGTAGTACGATTCATTCATAGTCCTGTATTGACGCTTTGCCGGTTTTAATGGTTCGTCGGAGGTCATAGCAAGATTTCTGATAAGCTTCTGGGTTAGAGTCCCGCTCCTTGAAAGTGGCAGCTCTACCCTTTAGCTCAGTGCAAATGTTGCCTGTAATCCATGGCTTCTGGTTGGGGTATGTACGTGCAGTCACTGTGGGGATGACGTCATCAATGCACTTATCGATGAAGCCAGTGACTGATGTGGTGATGCCATCGGAACAATCCTAGAATATATTCCAGTCTGTGCTAGCAAAACAGTCCAGTAGTTTAGCATCTGCTTCATCTGACCACTTTTTTTATTGATCTAGTCACTGGCGCTTCCTGTTTTAATTTTTGCTTGTAAGCAGGAATCAGGAGGATAGCATTATGGTCGGATTTGCCAAATGGAGGGCGAGGGAGAGCTTTGTATGCGTCTCTGTGTGTGGAGTAAAAGTGGTCTAGAGTTTTTTCTGTTTGCTTATGGCCATATACAGCTCATTGAGTGCAGTCTTATTGCCAGAATCGGTTTGTGGTGGTAAATAGACAGCTACTAAGAATGTAGATGAAAACTCTCTTGGTAAATAGTGTGGTTTACAGCTTGTCATGAGATACTCTACCTCAGGTGAGCAAAACCTTGAGACTTTCTTAGATCTTGTGCACCAGCTGTTGGTGACTAAACAAAATGGTATTTCACTGAACACTTGAATGACTCAGAGGTGAAAGATGTGTGAAACGCCAATGAATGCACTCAGATTCTGAACAGAAGATAGGGGGCATTACAAGTGTTATCAGTTTAGAGTTTTGTACTTATAGAGTTTTGAAAATATACTACTTACATCTGAAAAATGTGTCAAAGTAAAGTAAAGATTATGTTGAAGATAGATACATCTAGTAGATATAGTCAGATTCAGGAAGTTAGGCCTAGATTCAATCAGATCAAGTGTTCATTTGTCGGAGGTGGAACTGCGTTGGAGCTGTCGAATCAGTGAGCAGCTGCTCTTCCGATTATTGTCACACAGCCACACACACCCCACTCGTGTTAGAAGTTCAGTAGAGAAAGTGTAGGCTACATAGAATTAATGATGCTCAAATTGAAAACACATGAAACGAAAATGAGGGTTTCTATCATCAAAATGGAGGTTTAGATTCCATCTCACATTCCAGTGTTCCTAATGGAGGTGTAGATTCCATCTCACATTCCAGTGTTCCTAATGGAGGTGTAGATTCCATCTCACATTCCAGTGTTCCTAATGGAGGTGTAGATTCCATCTCACATTCCGGTGTTCCTAATGGAGGTGTAGATTCCATCTCACATTCCGGTGTTCCTAATGGAGGTTTAGATTCCATCTCACATTCCAGTGTTCCTAATGGAGGTGTAGATTCCATCTCACATTCCGGTGTTCCTAATGGAGGTGTAGATTCCATCTCACATTCCAGTGTTCCTAATGGAGGTGTAGATTCCATCTCACATTCCAGTGTTCCTAATGGAGGTGTAGATTCCATCTCACATTCCAGTGTTCCTAATGGAGGTGTAGATTCCATCTCACATTCCGGTGTTCCTAATGGAGGTGTAGATTCCATCTCACATTCCGGTGTTCCTAATGGAGGTGTAGATTCAATCTCACATTCCGGTGTTCCTAATGGAGGTTTAGATTCCATCTCACATTCCAGTGTTCCTAATGGAGGTGTAGATTCCATCTCACATTCTGTTGTTCCTAATGGAGGTGTAGATTCCATCTCACATTCCAGTGTTCCTAATGGAGGTGTAGATTCCATCTCACATTCCAGTGTTCCTAATGGAGGTGTAGATTCCATCTCACATTCCGGTGTTCCTAATGGAGGTGTAGATTCCATCTCACATTCCGGTGTTCCTAATGGAGGTGTAGATTCCATCTCACATTCCGGTGTTCCTAATGGAGGTGTAGATTCCATCTCATATTCCGGTGTTCCTAATGGAGGTGTAGATTCCATCTCACATTCTGTTGTTCCTAATGGAGGTGTAAATTCCATCTCACATTCTGTTGTTCCTAATGGAGGTGTAGATTCCATCTCACATTCCAGTGTTCCTAATGGAGGTGTAGATTCCATCTCACATTCCGGTGTTCCTAATGGAGGTGTAGATTCCATCTCACATTCCGGTGTTCCTAATGGAGGTGTAGATTCCATCTCACATTCCAGTGTTCCAACTTGTAAACAAGGCTGCATGGGATTTCTGTTAATGTGGTTCCATGCAGCCAATGGCAATGTCCGCTTTAGGTATAATGCCAGGAGCCACTAGTGGAGACAGCTCTAAAGCAGTTCCACCTTGATGCCGTCAAAACAACCTCCTACGCGTATGTTGGCTAAAGCGGATCTGATTGAATCAAGCCTTTAATTATATTGTCTTCTCTGCCTCGGAAAAAAGAGTGTTACCGGGGATTCTGAATAACCCTTGATGTTATATGAAATGTAAAGGAAAGGAGGAACCCCAGGGTTGTCAGGGGAATTTGAACGCATTACATTCTCCACTGCATTCTCAACATCATCAATTTAACAGCCCAACTTTAAAACCATTAAAATCCTAATTAGGGCTGTCAATTGCTCCCAACTTGTTTAAAAAATACTTTGACAAACATAGGTTGTGTGAGGAGCCTTGAAGGAGAGAAGGAATTGTGAGTGGCTGTTTCTGGGTAATTGCCATAATTTTCCCAGACAGTAATCCCTCTAGAGGTACTGTGCACCGCTACAACTCAATTAGCTCCAGATCACACAGCTCAGAGGGACTGCGTTACCCAAGCTCCCCCACTCCTCTTCCTCCACCCACTCCCCAAGCCTACAGACCTCCCACAGGCAGACCCCTCATAGATTGGTGGAAGAGCACAGGCTGGAATGAATTACACATGAATAAATTAGAAATGAGTAATGTTATGGTAATTCTGTCAAGGCGTTTATGCGTATGTGTTGTTTTTTCAGTCATAAAGAGCTGAGCTGTGGGACTGACTGCCAGATGAGCAAGTTGATGTTCCATGAGTGTTGGTTGTGTTTTTCCCTATATACTCTCTCTCTCTCTCTCTCTCTCTCTCTCTCTCTCTCTCTCTCTCTCTCTCTCTCTCTCTGTCTGTCTCTCTTTCTTTCTTTCTTTCTTTCTTTCTTTCTCTCTCTCTCTCTCTCTCTCTCTCTTTCTCTCTCTCTGTGTCTCTCTCGCTTTCTCGCTCATCGCTCTCTCAGTTGTTTTCCTGTGTCTACCATTCTCAATGGCAAGGCTGTGCTCACTGAGCCTGTACTTTGTCAAGGTTTTTTTGATCAGTAACCATGGTCAAATAGTTAGCCACGATGTACTGTTGATTTAGGGCCAGCACTGCATTTTGCTTTGTGCTTGTGCTTCCCAATAAGCAATGTAGTTTTGTTTTGACTGTGCTGTAATTTGTTTTATTCTGATTGATTTGATGTGCTGGTCCTCAAGCTTCAGTGTGTTAGTAGAACAGGTTTGTGAACTCAGTCCCAGGACCAGCTGGATGAGGGGACTCTTTTCTCTTATTTTCTCTTTCTCTCATTTTTTTTCTCTCTCTCTTTTCTCTCTCTCTAAAACACTAAAACCCATTGGCTGAACAAAGTTCTCAGTAGTCTGGACATTGAGCTAATTATGCAGTCTGTTGTCAATACCTTAAACCATTTCACATGGTAAAACACAGTCTGTTGTAAATACCTTAAACCATTTCACATGGTAAAACACAGTCTGTTGTCAATACCTTAAACCATTTCACATGGTAAAACACAGTCTGTTGTAAATACCTTAAACCATTTCACATGGTAAAACACAGTCTGTTGTAAATACCTTAAACCATTTCACATGGTAAAACACAGTCTGTTGTAAATACCTTAAACCATTTCACATGGTAAAACACAGTCTGTTGTAAATACCTTAAACCATTTCACATGGTAAAACACAGTCTGTTGTCAATACCTTAAACCATTTCACATGGTAAAACACAGTCTGTTGTAAATACCTTAAACCATTTCACATGGTAAAACACAGTCTGTTGTAAATACCTTAAACCATTTCACATGGTAAAACACAGTCTGTTGTAAATACCTTAAACCATTTCACATGGTAAAACACAGTCTGTTGTCAATACCTTAAACCATTTCACATGGTAAAACACAGTCTGTTGTAAATACCTTAAACCATTTCACATGGTAAAACACAGTCTGTTGTAAATACCTTAAACCATTTCACATGGTAAAACACAATTTGCAGATCTCACTTAAACTTTTCAGCAACACTCTAAACACATTCTCATTCTCAAAACACATTCTGCACTCTAATGCACATGTCATCCATACTGGTAAACACAAGTGGCAACAATCAAATACAAATAGAGAACACATGTCATTGATTGAACACAGCCACTCAAAATTTATTTAACCTGTTTCAAATGATGCGACACAACCAATATAAGCCAGTTCAAAGAGCAAACAGGTTGTTGAAGGTGGGAAGGAGAAAGTCTGAGAATGGATAGAAGAAACAATGTGAGAGGACTAGTGCGTATGCGAGGTGGGCGATGAGGAGGAAGAGGAGGAGGAGGGCAAGAAAAAGGAAGAGGAGGACGAGGAGGAAGAGGAAGACAAAGAGTGGAAATATCTGATGAAAATCGAGCAACAGTTATAGACCATGTTCTTGTCCATGGACTGACAATGAGGGAAGCAGGACTTAGAGTGCAACCCAATTTGAGACGATTTTCTGTGTCCACCATAGTAAGGACATTCAGAGAAGAGAACAGGTACAGTATACTACTGTATTTTTGTAATTGCAAATTCTCTGTACTACACTATATGCAGCTGTTTCAATAGACATTTGTGAAGTTAATCACTGTAAGTATTGTACTGCATGAATATGTTTTGTAACTGCACAACTACTTTTTGTAGAATTGCAAGGCTGCCACATGCAGGTGGAAGGACAGCTATATTCACTCGGGAGCAAGAGGCCGTTATAGTTGGCATGGTCCTTCAAGATAATGTAATACGACTCAGAGAAATCCAGGAAAGAGTGATACAAGACAACACACACTTCCAGGGAATCGACAGTGTGAGCATTTCCACAATTGACCGTGTCCTCCATCGTAACAGGATGCGAATGAAACAAGTATACAGAGTATCTTTTGAGTGCAACTCACCAAGGGTGAAAGAACTGCGAGCTCAGTATGTGCAAGTAAGTGTACTTCCAGAAACATTTACTGTAATCCAGATTATCTACAGTACTAACACATACTATGTGAATGACATTACTCTTCAGTACATACAGTGGGGCAAAAAAATATTTACTCAGCCACCAATTGTGCAAGTTCTCCCACTTAAAAAGATGAGAGAGGCCTGTAATTTTCATCATAGCTACACTTGCACTATGACAGACAAAATGAGAAAAAAAATCCAGAAAATCACATTGTAGGATTTTTAATGAATTTCTTTGCAAATTATGGTGGAAAATAAGTATTTGGTCACCTACAAACAAGCTAGATTTCTGGCTCTCACAGACCTGTAACTTCTTCTTTAAGAGGCTCCTCTGTCCTCCACTCGTTACCTGTATTAATGGCACCTGTTTGAACTTGTTAACAGTATAAAAGACACCTAACTGTCCACAACCTCAAACAGTCACACTCCAAACTCCACTATGGCCAACACTAAAAAGCTGTCAAAGGACACCAGAAACAAAATTGTAGACCTGCACCCGGTTGGGAAGACTGAATCTGCAATAGGTAAGCAGCTTGGTTCGAAGAAATCAACTGTGGGAGCAATTATTAGGAAATGGAAGACATACAAGACCACTGATAATCTCCCTCGATCTGGGGCTCCATGCAAGATCTCACCCCGTGGGGTCAAAATCATCACAAGAACGGTGAGCAAAAATCCCAGAACCACACAGGGGGACCTAGTGAATGACCTGCAGAGAGCTGGGACCAAAGTAACAAAGCATACCATCAGTAACACACTACGCCGCCAGGGACTCAAAACCTGCAGTGCCAGACGTGTCCCCCTGCTTAAGCCAGTACATGTCCAGGCCCGTCTGAAGTTTGCTAGAGAGCATTTGGATGATCCAGAAGAAGATTGGGAGAATGTCATATGGTCAGATGAAACCAAAATAGAACTTTTTGTGTTTGGAGGACAAAGAATGCTGAGTTGCATCCAAAGAACACCATACCTACTGTGAAGCATGGGGATGGAAACATCATGCTTTGGGGCTGTTTTTCTGCAAAGGGACCAGGACGACTGATCCGTGTGAAGGAAAGAATGAATGGGGCCATGTATCGTGAGATTTTGAATGAAAACCTACTTCCATCAGCAAGGGCATTGAAGATGAAACGTGGCTGGGTCTTTCAGCATGACAATGATCCCAAACACACTGCCCGGGCAACAAAGGAGTGGCTTCGTAAGAAGCATTTCAAGGTCCTGGAGTGGCCTAGCCAGTCTCCAGATCTCAGCCCCATAGAAAATCTTTGGAGGGTGTTGAATGTCCGTGTTGCCCACAACAGCCCCAAAACATCACTGCTCTAGAGGAGATCTGCATGGAGGAAAGGGCCAAAATAACAGCAAAAGTGTGTGAAAACCTTGTGAAGACGTACAGAAAACGTTTGACCTCTATCATTGCCAACAAAGGGTATATAACAAAGTATTGAGATAAACTTTTGTTATTGACCAAATACTTATTTTCCTCCATAATTTGCAAATAAACTCATTAAAAATCCTACAATGTGATTGTCTGGATTTTTTTTCTTAATTTTGACTGTTATAGTTGAAGTGTACCTATGATGAAAATTACAGGCCTCTCTCATCTTTTTAAGTGGGAGAACTTGGTGGCTGACTAAATACTTTTTTGCCCCACTGTACAATGTATGTGAATTAGAAGCCTAATGGTACTCTACAGTATACCCTTGTCTCTGTACAACTTACAACATCCTAAATAAAATATACTGTATTTCTACACAGACAATATTTGATTTGGAATCCTTGGACAGACCCCATGAGTTCATCTTTGTCGATGAAGCAGGCTTCAATCTAACAAAGAGGAGAAGGAGAGGCTGAAACATGATTGGACAGCGGGCCATTGTTGAAGTTGTCATGTCTTATTATGTCTGTTCCTGTCCTTTCTCTTCACTCTGTCTCTCTCTGCTGGTCTTATTAGGTTACCTTCTCTGTCTCTCCTTCTCCAGCTGTTCCACATCTCCCCTAACTAGCTCATTCACCCTTCCCCACCTGTTCCCTCTTTTCCCTCTGATTAGGTCTCTATTTCTCTCTCTGTTCCTGCTACTTTCGGTGTCAGATTCTTGTTTGTGTTTTTCATGCCAGAAGCAAGCTATCGTCTCGTTGCTTCCACCTTGTCCTATCCTGTCGGAGTCTGCCTGGCAGGTGCATCCTGCACTCTACTAATGTTCTTTTGTTCTATTGACAACGTCGGAAGAGGATCTATGCCGTTCCTGTTTTTTCATTAAAAGAACTCTGTTTTCTGTTAAAACCGCTTTTGGGTCTTCACTCAAGTACATAACAGAAGAATCTGACCAAGAATGGACCCAGCGGCTCCGGACCCTTTTCACTCCGCCGTCGAGATCCAGGGAGCGATGCTAGGCAGACACGAGGAGGAATTGTCTGCTGCTCGACATGCCGTTGAGACCCTGGCCGTCCAAGTCTCCGACCTCACAAGACAGGTTCACCTACTCCACCTCGATCCACCGCCCACTTCCAGGGTTTCCGAGTCTCCGGAGCCCAGGATCAACAATCCGCCGTGTTACTCTGGGGAGTCCACTGAGTGCCGCTCATTCCTCACTCAGTGTGATGTGGTGTTCTCTCTCCAGCCCAACACTTACTCCAGGAGCACAGCCCGCATCGCCTACGTCATTTCTCTCCTTACCGGATGGGCGCGTGAGTGGGGCACGGCAATCTGGGAGGCGAGGGCTGAGTGTATTAACCAGTATCAGGACTTTAAGGAGGAGATGATACGGGTTTTTGACCGTTCTGTTTTTGGGGAGGAGGCTTCCAGGGCCCTGTCTTCCCTATGTCAGGGGAATCGATCCATAACGGATTATTCTATTGAGTTTCGCACTCTCGCTGCCTCTAGTGACTGGAACGAGCCGGCTTTGCTCGCTCGTTTTCTGGAGGGTCTCCTCGCCGAGGTTAAGGATGAGATCCTCTCCCGGGAGGTTCCTTCCAGTCTGGACTCCTTAATAGCTCTCGCTATTCGCATAGAGCGACGGTTTGATCTTCGTCGCCGAGCTCGTGGAAAGGAGTTCGCGTTCTCCGTTGCTCCCCTCTCCACATCACTGCCACCTGCCGCATCACTGCCACCCTCCTCCGCCGGCTCGGATGCTGAGCCTATGCAGCTGGGGGGTATCCGCATCTCGGCTAAGGAGAAGGAACGGAGAATCACCAACCGCCTCTGTCTCTACTGCGGCTCCGCTGGTCATTTTGTCACCTCATGCCCAGTAAAAGCCAGAGCTCATCAGTAAGAGGAGGGCTACTGGTGAGCGCAACTACTCAGGTCTCTCCTTCAAGATCCTGCACTACCTTTCCGGTCCATCTCCGCTGGCCCGGTTCATCTGCTTCCTGCAGTGCCTTGATAGACTCTGGGGCGGAGGGCTGTTTTATGGACGAGACCTGGGCTCGGGAACATGACATTCCTCTCAGACAGTTAGGGGAGCCCACGGCCTTGTTCGCTTTAGATGGTAGTTCTCTCCCCAAGATTCAGCGTGAGACGCTGCCTTTAACCCTCACTGTCTCTGGTAATCATAGCGAAACCATTTCTTTTTTAATTTTTCGTTCACCTTTTACACCTGTTGTTTTGGGTCATCCCTGGCTAGTGCGCCATAACCCTTCTATTAATTGGTCTAGTAATACTATCCTATCCTGGAATGTTTCTTGTCATGTGACCTGTTTAATGTCTGCTATCCCTCCTGTTTCCTCTGTCTCTTCTTCACAGGAGGAGCCTGGTGATTTGACAGGGGTGCCGGAGGAGTATCACGATCTGCGCACGGTGTTCAGTCGTTCCAAGGCCACTTCTCTCCCTCCACACCGGTCGTATGACTGTAGTATTGATCTCCTTCCGGGAACTACTCCCCTCCGGGGTAGATTACACTCTCTGTCGGCTCCCGAACGTAAGGCTCTCGAGGATTATTTGTCTGTATCGCTCGACGCCGGTACCATAGTCTCCTCCTCCTCTCCCGCCGGAGCGGGGTTTTTTTGTTCAGAAGAAGGACGGGTCCCTGCGCCCATGCGTGATTATCGAGGGCTGAATGACATAACAGTTAAGAATCGTTATCCGCTTCCTCTTATGTCTTCAGCCTTCGAGATCCTGCAGGGAGCCAGGTTTTCACCAAATTGGACCTTCGTAACGCCTACCATCTCGTGCGCATCAGGGAGGGGGACGAGTGGAAGACGGTGTTTAACACTCCGTTAGGGCACTTTGAATACCGGGTTCTTCCTTTCGGCCTCGTTAACGCTCCAGCTGTCTTTCAGGCACTAGTTAACGACGTCCTGAGAGACATGCTGAACATTTTTGTTTTCGTTTACATGGACGATATCCTGATTTTTTCACCGTCTCTCCTGATTCATGTTCAGCACGTGCGACGCGTCCTCCAGCGCCTTTTGGAGAACTGTCTTTATGTGAAGGCTGAGAAGTGCACTTTTCATGCCTCCTCTGTTCCTTTTCTCGGTTCCGTTATTTCCGCTGAGGGCATTAAGATGGATCCCGCTAAGGTCCAGGCTGTCATTGATTGGCCCGTTCCTAAGTCACGCGTCGAGCTGCAGCGCTTTCTTGGCTTCGCGAATTTCTATCGTCGTTTCATCCGTAATTTCGGTCAGGTGGCAGCTCCCCTCACAGCCCTTACTTCTGTTAAGACGTGCTTTAAGTGGTCCGTTTCCGCCCAGGGAGCTTTTGATCTTCTCAAGAATCGTTTTACATCCGCGCCTATTCTTGTTACACCTGACATCTCTAGACAGTTTGTTGTTGAGGTTGACGCGTCAGAGGTGGGCGTGGGAGCCATTCTTTCTCAGCGCTCCCTCTCTGACGGCAAGGTCCATCCTTGCGCGTTTTTCTCTCATCGCTTATCGCCGTCAGAACGTAATTATGATGTTGGTAATCGCGAACTGCTCGCCATCCGCTTAGCCCTAGGTGAATGGCGACAGTGGTTGGAGGGTGCGACCGTTCCTTTTGTCGTTTGGACTGACCATAGGAATCTTGAGTACATCCGTTCAGCCAAACGACTTAATGCGCGTCAGGCTCGTTGGGCTCTGTTTTTCGCTCGTTTCGAGTTTGTTATTTCTTATCGTCCGGGCTCAAAAAACACCAAGCCTGATGCTTTATCTCGTCTCTTCAGTTCTTCTGAGGTCTCCACCGACCCCGAGGGGATTCTCCCTGAGGGGCGTGTTGTCGGGTTGACTGTCTGGGGAATTGAGAGGCAGGTAAAGCAAGCACTCGCTCACACTCCGTCGCCGCGAGCTTGTCCTAGGAACCTTCTGTTCGTTCCCGTTCCTACTCGTCCGGCCGTTCTTCAGTGGGCCCACTCTGCCAAGTTAGCCGGCCACCCCGGCGTTCGGGGTACGCTCGCTTCCATTCGCCAGCGTTTCTGGTGGCCCACTCGGGAACGTGACGCGCGTCGATTTGTCGCTGCTTGTTCGGTCTGCGCGCAGACTAAATCTGGGAACTCTCCTCCTGCCGGCCATCTCAGACCGCTTCCCATTCCCTCTCGACCGTGGTCTCACATCGCTTTAGATTTTATCACCGGACTGCCTTCATCAGCGGGGAAGACAGTTATTCTTACGGTTGTCGATAGATTCTCTAAGGCGGCTCATTTCATTCCTCTCGCTAAGCTCCCTTCTGCTAAGGAGACGGCTCAGATCATTATCGAGAATGTTTTCCGAATTCATGGCCTTCCGTCAGACGTCGTTTCAGACAGAGGCCCGCAGTTCACGTCTCAATTTTGGAGGGAGTTTTGCCGTTTGATTGGGGCTTCCGTCAGTCTCTCGTCCGGCTTTCATCCCCAGTCTAACGGTCAAGCCGAACGGGCCAATCAGACTGTTGGTCGCATTTTACGCAGTCTTTCTTTTCGTAACCCTGCGTCTTGGTCAGAACAGCTCCCTGGGCAGAGTACGCCCACAACTCGCTTCCTTCGTCTGCTACCGGTCTATCTCCTTTTCAGAGTAGCCTCGGGTACCAGCCTCCGCTGTTCTCATCTCAGCTCGCCGAGTCCTGCGTCCCCTCCGCTCAGGCTTTTGTCCAGCGTTGCGAGCGCACCTGGAAGGGGGTCAGGTCGGCACTTTGCCGTAATAGGGCGCAGACTGTGAGGGCCGCTAATAAGCGTAGGACCAAGAGTCCTAGATATTGTTGCGGTCAGAGAGTATGGCTCTCCACTCAGAACCTTCCCCTTAAGACAGCTTCTCGCAAGTTGACCCCGCGGTTCATTGGTCCGTTCCGTATTTCTCAAATCATTAATCCTGTCGCAGTGCGACTTCTTCTCCCGCGCTATCTTCGTCGCGTTCACCCGGTCTTCCATGTCTCCTGTGTTAAGCCCGTTCTTCGCGCCCCCGCTCGTCCCTCCCCCCCCCCCATCCTTGTCGAGGGCGCACCTATCTACAGGGTTCGTAAGATTTTGGACATGCGTCCTCGGGGCCGTGGTCATCAGTACCTAGTGGATTGGGAGGGGTACGGTCCTGAGGAGAGGAGTTGGGTTCCCTCTCGGGACGTGCTGGACCGTTCGCTGATCGATGATTTCCTCCGTTGCCGCCAGGTTTCCTCCTCGAGTGCGCCAGGAGGCGCTCGGTGAGTGGGGGGGGGGGTACTGTCATGTCTTATTATGTCTGTTCCTGTCCTTTCTCTTCACTCTGTCTCTCTCTGCTGGTCTTATTAGGTTACCTTCTCTGTCTCTCCTTCTCCAGCTGTTCCACATCTGCCCTAACTAGCTCATTCACCCTTCCCCACCTGTTCCCTCTTTTCCCTCTGATTAGGTCTCTATTTCTCTCTCTGTTCCTGCTACTTTCGGTGTCAGATTCTTGTTTGTGTTTTTCATGCCAGAAGCAAGCTATCGTCTCGTTGCTTCCACCTTGTCCTATCCTGTCGGAGTCTGCCTGGCAGGTGCATCCTGCACTCTACTAATGTTCTTTTGTTCTATTGACAACGTCGGAAGAGGATCTATGCCGTTCCTGTTTTTTCATTAAAATAACTCTGTTTTCTGTTAAAACCGCTTTTGGGTCTTCACTCAAGTACATAACAAAAGTCCCTGGTCAACGAGGTGGCAATGTCACAATCTGTGCTGCTATCAGCAACCGTGGTGTTCTACATCACCATGTTACACTCGGGCCATATAACACCCACCTTCTAAGATTTATTGCCAATATAAGAGATATTTTATTTGAGCAGCAGGTTCAAGAGCAGCAGGGTCAAGAGCTAAATGAGAATCCCATTCCCACCTATGTGATAGTGTGGGACAATGTCAGTTTCCACCGAGCTGCTCAGGTAAGGGAATGGTTTACAGTTTTTTTGGATTGATTACACACTAAAATTAAAAGTAGTACACTATTAGCAAAACCTTACACTCAAGAAGCAAAACATCAGCCCACATTTGCACAACTATGAGCACATTGTCAACCTCACACTTGTTGCAAAACTCTACACACAGTGATTTGCAAAACATTAAACACACTTAACATACATTACACACAAAAATCTATCATGAAGTCACATCCTTGCAATACCAAAGCACTGACTGTCAGATTACCACACCCTCCAACCTATTGGTTCAACACAGTCATCAGGTGTGCAAACACTCGTTTGCTTAATTGTAGACACACCAATCAGGTGTATTAGCACTATAAAAAGCAGCAGGTGAGTTCATCGGCCTTCAAGCACAATGGAAAGAGTCAGAGAAAGAGGAGGACGAGGAGGACGAGGAGAACGAGGAGAACGAGAAGAACAAGAAGAACAAGAAGGTGCTCAAAGAGGACTGGACTGCGAGTACAGCCAAATCTAAGCCCATATACCGTGGCAAGTGTGATGAGAACATTTAGACTGGAAAATAGGTATTGTAAAAATATCATCATGTCAAAAATATCTGCACGGTTTCAGTAACTGCTTACAGTACTGTATTCTATGCACTATCAGCACTTCTGTTACTTTTTCCTGTGAAATTACTGTACTATTTTATACTGGGTTTTTTTCTACATAGGATTGAGGGTCAGGGACGACAAGGGGGAAGGCCTCCTATGTTCACAGAACAGC
Organism: Oncorhynchus masou masou; assembly: GCF_036934945.1. Taxonomy (NCBI): domain Eukaryota; kingdom Metazoa; phylum Chordata; class Actinopteri; order Salmoniformes; family Salmonidae; genus Oncorhynchus; species Oncorhynchus masou. Next base: position 112,231 of record NW_026999886.1, read on the forward strand.
AAGAGAGGGAGATACCATTGTTGGCCAAAACCATGTTTACTATAACACTCAAGCAGCTCCAAGCTAACATTGTCAATAACCACGCCATTTTCAACGACATCCATCAGGTCTCAACATCAACACTGGCACGCATCCTAAAAAAAACATATTCAAATGAAGCAAATTTATCGAGTGCCTTTCGTGCGCAATTCCGAAAGGGTGAAACGACTGCGGCATGATTATGCAGAGGTGTGTATTCACTTCAGCAGTGTGATCTTGCATACTGTCTCATAATCTTTTACTGTACTGTAATATGTACACTAGATCTACACTGAACTACACAATTTTGCCTGACACTGTTTTTCAGAGTTTTACGAATGGATGGAGAGGAGATCCAGCATGAGTTCATTTACGTAGATGAGGCTGGGTTCAACATGACGAGAACACGAAGGAGGGGAAGAAGCATCATTGGCCACAGGGCTATAGTCAATGTCCCAGAGCAACGTGGGGGTAATATAACACTCTGTGCAGCCATTACACAGAATGGGGTCCTCCACCGCCATGCCCATATGGGCCCTTACAACACAGCACTCATACTTACATTGTGTGTTTAGTGTTTTGCAAATCACTGTGTGTAGAGTTTTGCAACACGTGTGAGGTTGACAATGTGCTTATAGTTGTGCAAATATGGGCTGATGTTTTGCTTCTTGAGTGTAAGGTTTTGCTAATAGTGTACTACTTTTGATTTTAGTGTGTAAGCAATCCAAAAAAACTGTAAAAAGAAGTGTATAGTTTTTACAAGAGTGTTTAATTTGGCAAAGGATCTGTAGTGTTTTGCTAATTGGGTGTGTGGTTGTGCTAATTGTGTGTAGTGTTTTGAAAACACGGGCCCTGTTTTGAAAATCGTGCTTAAGCAATCAAAAAAAACTGTAACATCAATGGGCAGTTTATGACCTTGTACCTCCCTCCATACTCGCCTTTCCTGAATCCGATTGAGGAGTTTTTCTCCTCTTGGAGATGGAAAGTGTATGATAGACAACCTTACACCAGAGTAAATCTGCTGCAAGCCATGGATTTAGCCTGTAGTGATATAGGTGAGAAATCATGTCAGGGCTGGTTATTGCATACAAGAGACTTCTTCCCCCGTTGCCTCAGGAGGGTCAATATTGCTTGTGATGTCGACAAAGTGCTCTGGCCTGACCTAGCCCAAAGACAAGAAGAAGCACATTGATCACATGTTTACTCCTTTGATTTTTGTCCCTTTTAGTATTGTATACTGTAGTACAGGGCATTGTAGGCTGTATACTGTACAATGGACAAATTGTATGTTATGAACTTGAGTGAAGACCCAAAAGCGGTTTTAACAGAAAACAGAGTTCTTTAATGAAAATACAGGAATGGCATAAATCCTCTTCCAACGTTGTCAGCGGAACAAAAAGAACGTTAGTATAGTGCAGGATGCTCCTGCCAGGCAGACTCCGACAGGACAGGACAAGGTGGAAGCAAACGAGACGACAGCTTGCTTCTGGCATCAAAAAACACAAACAAGAATCAGACACTGAAAGTAGCAGGAACAGAGAGAGAAATAGAGACCTAATCAGAGGGGGAAGAGAGAACAGGTGGGGAAGAGTGAAAGAGCTAGTTAGGGCAGATGTAGAACAGCTGAGGAATGAGAGACAGAGAAGGTAACCTAAAAGACCAGCAGAGAGAGAGAATGAAGAGAAAGGACAGGAACAGACATAACAAGACATGACAGTACCCCCCCCCCACTCACCGAGCGCCTCCTGGCGCACTCGAGGAGGAAACCTGGCGGCAACGGAGGAAATCATCGATCAGCGAACGGTCCAGCACGTCCCGAGAGGGAACCCAACTCCTCTCCTCAGGACCGTACCCCTCCCAATCCACTAGGTACTGATGACCACGGCCCCGAGGGCGCATGTCCAAAATCTTACGAACCCTGTAGATGGGTGCGCCTCGACAAGGATGGGGGGGGACGAGCGGGGGCGCGAAGAACGGGCTTAACACAGGAGACATGGAAGACCGGGTGAACGCGACGAAGATAGCGCGGGAGAAGAAGTCGCACTGCGACAGGATTAATGACCTGGGAAATACGGAACGGACCAATGAACCGCGGGGCCAACTTGCGAGAAGCTGTCTTAAGGGGAAGGTTCTGAGTGGAGAGCCATACTCTCTGACCGCAACAATATCTAGGACTCTTGGTCCTACGCTTATTAGCGGCCCTCACAGTCTGCGCCCTATTACGGCAAAGTGCCGACCTGACCCCCTTCCAGGTGCGCTCGCAACGCTGGACAAAAGCCTGAGCGGAGGGGACGCAGGACTCGGCGAGCTGAGATGAGAACAGCGGAGGCTGGTACCCGAGGCTACACTGAAAAGGGGATAGACCGGTAGCAGACGAGGGAAGCGAGTTGTGGGCGTACTCTGCCCAGGGGAGCTGTTCTGACCAAGACGCAGGGTTACGAAAAGAAAGACTGCGTAAAATGCGACCAACAGTCTGATTGGCCCGTTCGGCTTGACCGTTAGACTGGGGATGAAAGCCGGACGAGAGACTGACGGAAGCCCCAATCAAACGGCAAAACTCCCTCCAAAATTGAGACGTGAACTGCGGACCTCTGTCGGAAACGACGTCAGACGGAAGGCCATGAATTCGGGAAAACATTCTCG
>NW_026999886.1:115391-125391 GCF_036934945.1 Oncorhynchus masou masou
GTGCTGGGGATAGGGTTCAATTCAAATCAAATGCTTACTTACAAGCAACAATGCATTTTTTTTGTGTTGCTTAAAATAAAAAAAGAAGAAGAACAAAGTAACAATAAAATAACAAAAACGAGACTATATACAGGGGGTACCGGTACCGGGTCAATGTGTAGGGGTACAGGTTAGTCCAGGTAAATCGAGGTAATATGAGGCTAGGGTTGAACTGGGATGTGCACATGAAGCTAGGTTGAGGGTTAGGCTTTCGGTTAGGTTTAGGTTTAAGGTAAGGGTTTAAGTTATGGTTAGAGGACAGTGGGAGACATATCTGAATCAGGGCCTCCAATTAGTATTCCTCTTGATTAGATCATCTCTTTCATAAGTATGTTGTTTATGTCTGATTACTGCCCATCTCACTCTAAATGACCTTGTTACATACCTTACATGTTGAATGAAGTATTTACATCCACATAGGAAGTGACCTACAAAAGGTAAACGCTAGAATTCAATCAAATCTACCACCCTGAGGTGTTTACAGTGCACAGTGTCTCTTTTTGCCATGGTAAATTCAAAATCCCATTAAGGCAGCAATTGTTTTTAACAGTGCAGAGGTAATTGTATGTAGGAGTATCGGACCTCTGACCTATCTTACTCGCCAACGCTCCAGCCCTCCCAACCTCTGACCGTTGCCCTTTGACCTTTGCCTTTTGAACAGGCAGAGAAAGGTGCACCTTCAGACACTGAGGGAGAAGTCAGAGCTAGACAGAATGACCCCCAGGGAGAGAATGAGGCTGAGGAAGCTGCAGACTGCTGACGACAAGGCCAGGAGGCTTAGGTAGGACACCCTTACATACCCTCACAAGTACGCACGCACATGTACACACACACGCATGCGCACACGCACACCACAGTCATCCGGTCCATGACCGTTATAGAGCCTGTGAGGTCCCATTGGGATTCTTCTGGGCCTGATGCATGGCTGGGTTCCCTTTAAAGATGAAGAGAGTTTTGTGTAAATGCATTCTCCCCTGCCCTAGTTTCCTTGGGCTGAACTGTGTTGGAGACGTGTCTACAGGGAACGATACTGAGAGCGACAGAGGGGTGGTGGATGGGAAGGACAACAGGCCAGGCAACAGGGCTATTGATGTGCTCTATGGAGTTTCAACTTTTAGCAGGACGCTGATATTATACAAGCCATGACCTTCTCTCTCCTCCATCTCTTTCTGTGTGTCTCTCTCTCTGTGGGTCTCTATCTACCTGTGTTTCTTTCTCTCTCATTTTCTCTCTATCTATATCCTTCCTCCTCTCTCCCTCTCTCCCCCACACTCTGTTGTTTCTGGTTGATAACTACAGTGTTATTTTAAAACACATTTTTTTAACCTTTATTTAACTTGGCAAGTCAGTTAAGAACAAATTCTTATTTTCAATGACGGCCTAGGAACAGTGGGTTAAGTGCCTGTTCAGGGGCAGAACGACAGATTTGCACCTTGTCAGCTCAGGGATTTGAACTTGCAACCTTTCGGTTACTAGGCCAACGCTCTAACCACTAGGCTACCCTAAGACTATGACCTCCTTGTCTTAATGATCAACATAACACACTGCCATCTCACTTTTATACTGTGTTGCATCATTCGTCTACAGGTAACTGCCAAAATAAAGGAAACCCAAGCATGGCGTCTTAATAGGGCACTGGGCACCACGAGCCAGAACAGCTTCAATGCACCTTGGCATAGATTCTACAAGTGTCTGAAACTCTTGGAGGGATGCGACACCATTCTTCCACCAGAAATTCCATCATTTGGTGTTTTGTTGATGGTGGTGGGAAACGCTGTCTCAGGCTCCGCTCCAGAATCTCCCATAAGTGTTCAAGTGGGTTGAGATCTGGTGACTGAGACGGTCATGGCATATGGTTTACATAGTTTTCATACTCATCAACCCATTGTTACCACTCGTGTCCTATGGATGGGTCATTGTCATCCTATGGGGGAATAGCCATGGTAGACTAAATACTTTTTTATACATGACCCTAAGGATGTTTAACTCAGGAACCACACCTGTTTGGAAGCACCTGCATTCATTATACTTTGTATCCCTCATGATCTCAAGTGTTTCCATTATTTTGGCAGTTACCTGCATATTAAGATATAAAGCAAGGGGTGTGGGGTATATATGGCCAATATACCACGGCTAAGGGCTGTTCTTAAGCGGGATGCAACGCGGACTGCCTGGATACAGTCCTTAACCATGATATACCCATATGCCCATATACCACAAACCCCCGAGGTACCTTATTGCTATTATAAACTGGTTACCAACGTAAAAATGTTTTGTCATACCCGTGGTATACAATCTGATATACCACAGCTGTCAGTCAATCAGCATTCAGGGCTTAAACCAGCCAATGTATAATATAATGTAACACTACAGGAGACTTGCTGAGGAGAAATACCAGGAAAACCACTTCCGAATGCAGGAGCTGAGGAGCCGCCATTTCCAGAAAGTCAGTTTGGACGTCTTGAATGTAAGAGAGACACAATTCTAAAAGTTGAATCAAAAGCTCTCTTAGGAAATAATGCATATAATTGGATGAAAAATGTTTTGTTTTTACCCTCTACGACTTTACTTACTTGAATAAACTAATTGTTTAAGTGCAATTAGTAGCCGGTTCTTTGGCCTGAGTTAAATTAAACTCTAAGGGTGTCCCTTCTCCGTGAACCTCGTTTGGTATTCCCTTATGTTCTCATTAGCCAATCACTCGCTTCATAATTGAAACTCCCCCTAAAAAAACAAAAAAACATTTGTCTTGTTAAAAAATTAAATAGTTACTTATGACTAATTGAATTGAAAACTCCATCACTTCCACCCAATAGGAGAGTGCAGGAGATGCAGTCCACCAGACTGCACCAATCACAGCTGAGGACTACCAGTCACTGGGTTGCTCACAACCAATGGGAAGGCAGCAGCAGGACAAGATGCGAATGTCTGAGCCAGTAGGGCATGGTGAGTATACTGCCTTCTTGTACCTTTTATTTCTGTTAACGATAGGATTATGTTTTTATGCAGTACATCTTGGTGAGCCTGCAGTACATCTTGGTTAGCCTGCAGTACGTCTTGGTTGGCCTACAGTACGTCTTGGTTAGCCTGCAGTACGTCTTGGTTGGCCTGCAGTACGTCTTGGTTAGCCTGCAGTACATCTTGGTTAGCCTGCAGTACATCTTGGTTGGCCTGCAGTACATCTTGGTTGGCCTGCAGTACATCTTGGTTAGCCTGCAGTACGTCTTGGTTGGCCTGCAGTACGTCTTGGTTGGCCTGCAGTACGTCTTGGTTAGCCTGCAGTACATCTTGGTTAGCCTGCAGTACAATTTGGTTGGCCTACAGTACATCTTGGTTAGCCTGCAGTATATCTTGGTTGGCCTGCAGTACATCTCCCCACCACTGTTTCTATAAAAAGTTTAGGGATGGTGCTGGAGAAAAGTAACTACTCTCAAATTCATAGACAGGGATATAGATGCAAGGACTGATCATCCATGATATCAAAATGATAGTTGTAACCATGAGACAAAATAACAAAATGGACCAAAACTAAACAGTTCTGTCTGGTGTAGACACAAAACAGAAAACAACTACCCACAAAACACAGGTGGGAAAAAGCTGCCTAAGTATGATTCTCAATCAGAGACAATGATGGACAGCTGCCTCTGATTGAGAACCACACCCTGCCAAACACAAAGAAATACAAAACATAGAAAATAAACATAGAATTCCCACCCAAATCACACCCTGACCAAACCAAAATATAGACATAAAAAGCCCTCTAAGGTCAGGGCGTGACATTGAGGCTATACAGTTTTGTTAATATTTATTTTGTTTCCAAACATGAGAGTAAAACAAGCTTATATTTGGTGTTCTGAAGGGGTACGACAGTTAAACTAAGATCATGATGCATTTCTAAGATATATTATTCAAGAATCAATGGATACCATTCATTTATGTAGCAACTGCAACATGTATGTTGCAACATGTATGTAGCAACTGCAGAAAAGTTTGTTGAAATGAAACCTTATGTAAACCCTGATGAAAATGTTGCTTTGGCAAATAAAAATCTGTTCCCATTTATCCAAGACCACCTTAAACTGTAATGTGTGCTTGAATCTTCGCCAAATGTTTTTTTTCTATTTAACAACACTCAGGCACTTTGGAGGAATACACACACACACACACACACACACACACACACACACACACACACACACACACACACACACACACACACACACACACACACACACACACACACACACACACACACACACACACACACACACACACACACACACACACACACATCTCTGTATCTGTCCACACTGCCAATACAAACATGCCATAATAAACAGCTAAACACCTTGTCTATAAACTGTGGGATCTAGGGAGGTTATGAGATTATTGTCTGCTGTGCTCTGGGACTGGTATTTAACCTGCGCCCAATCACACGCCCAATCAGGGCCGGCCCCGCGCCCAATCACACACCCAATCAGGGCCGGCCCTTCACCCAATCCTCTCAGATCGGTGAAGACCAGGATGTAAGAATAAGAAAATAGGAGATTTCAACAACTGTTGTACTGTTGCAGCTGTAGTGCCCTTCAGTGTTGGGGTCAGTTTAGTCTTGTGTTGCTACACCTCCAAAATCACGCCATTGTCACGCCTCACATTTTAGGGAAGGTCGACGAGGCCTGGGTAAGTTTGAACTCAAGTGTAGCTGTGGGCAAGTGATTTCAATTTAAAATAATGTTTGCAATTCACATTGGAATCCGTCATTAATTTAAATGACTATTTAATATCCAATATTCCTTGGTGGAAAAGCAGTCGAATTTCCAAACCCATAGACCAACCCCCTGCTTAACACTCGTCCCACTTTCACTTCACTGTGGGACCCCCATGGTGGGAGATCCAGGGGGTCCCTCAGATCTCCAATGCCCCAGATTCCCTCATCTCGACTGGGATCAGAGTTACCGAGAGCCCCTGGTGGCATGAAACCTCTCCTACTCTGACAGACCAGCCATGAGGTACAGCAGCCCAGGCAGTATCATCAAAGGCTGAGGAGCAGAGGGAACATCCATCACACAGTGTAACGTAGAGGATGGCTCATAGTAATGGATGGATGGAGTGAATGGAATGGTATCTTCTCTCTCATTCCATCTATTCTGCTCCAGCCCGTCCTCCCCATTTAAAGTGTCACAAGCCACCACTGTTATAGTACTACACACACACACACACACACACACACACACACACACACACACACACACACACACACACACACACACACACACACACACACACACACACACACACACACACACACACACACACACACACTCAAGGAGCACACATGCAAATAAGAAAGACAAGAGAAAAGTGCTTTGTTATTTTTAGTAAACCACATTAAACCAAATCTCAATGGCCCACTGCCCCCTTTCCCCTTTCAACTGTGGACATGGTTTGACATTAAAAATACCTCAAGCAGCCTCACTGGGGAATAAAGGCAAATATTAGACTCAAATGTATTAGGAAATAAACATTGAATTATGCATGCCGATGACCTCCGCCCTCAGTATAAATAAACATACAGTATCACTGAGAGCCACAGGCAGTCACACATGCAACATGCCCACAGGTTTCAACACAGTGTGGTAGGATATAGGGGTGAAAGAAGGTTATATTATCTGAGTTTGAGGTCAGATGACAGAGCTCTCTCTCTCTCTCTCTCTCTCTCTCTCTCTGACAGTGCCAATTTGCCCAGTGAAGCACTTTTTCAAAGTCTCAGAACTCTTTGCAGTCGGTCTCAGAGAGTTGCAGAGTCTGTTGGACAGGGAGGGAGGATAGATTGACTGATGGGAGTACCTTGCCCTCTGTAACCTTGGCCGTGGTACTGCTGGTGCAGGAGGCCAAGCGGAGGGCACATGAATGAAACATTCTGGATTACAAAAAACTTCTTTGCATAAGTGATTATTCTGGTCTGGTATTAACATTGCTAATTAAAATCAATGAAGCACTGAATCAGGTGAGATGGGACAGAAACCACTGACAGAAATCGCTAACAGGTTATAAGCACCAGACAGACAGGGTGTGTGTGTGTTTGCGTGTGCACTTGTGTGTCATTCTCTGTCGTGGAGAGTCTGCCGGCTGGTTGGACTGTGGGATGCCTGGTCATAGGTCACTGATCTCATCTGCTTCAGGCTCTGTTGGACTCACTCTAAGACACAAAAGGGTAGGCTTTTAGGAGGCTTATAGTTTGTGTGATGTAATCAGGATATTGTGTTGTACTAGTGGACTGTAGTTGTATGACTTGACTGAGACATCATTATTTACCTGATTCCTTTATGATACTTTGGTCAATTTTTAGAGGCCACTTGTTTTTTTTCTCCATTTCATTCCCTCTCTCTGCCTCTTTATCTCCATTTCATTCCCTCTCTCTGCCTCTTTATCTCCATTTCATTCCCTCTCTCTGCCTCTTTATCTCCATTTCATTCCCTCTCTCTGCCTCTTTATCTCCATTTCATTCCCTCTGTCTCTTTATCTCCATTTCATTCCCTCTCTCTGCCTCTTTATCTCCATTTCATTCCCTCTCTCTGTCTCTTTATCTCCATTTCATTCCCTCTCTCTGCCTCTTTATCTCCATTTCATTCCCTCTCTCTGTCACTTTATCTCCATTTCATTCCCTCTCTCTGCCTCTTTATCTCCATTTCATTCCCTCTGTCTCTTTATCTCCATTTCATTCACTCTCTCTGCCTCTTTATCTCCATTTCATTCCCTCTCTCTGTCACTTTATCTCCATTTCATTCCCTCTCTCTGCCTCTTTATCTCCATTTCATTCCCTCTCTCTGCCTCTTTATCTCCATTTCATTCCCTCTCTCTGCCTCTATCTCCATTTCATTCCCTCTGTCTCTTTATCTCCATTTCATTCCCTCTCTCTGCCTCTTTATCTCCATTTCATTCCCTCTCTCTGTCTCTTTATCTCCATTTCATTCCCTCTCTCTGCCTCTTTATCTCCATTTCATTCGCTCTCTCTGCCTCTTTATCTCCATTTCATTCCCTCTCTCTGCCTCTTTATCTCCATTTCATTCCCTCTCTCTGCCTCTTTATCTCCATTTCATTCCCTCTCTCTGTCTCTTTATCTCCATTTCATTCCCTCTCTCTGCCTCTTTATCTCCATTTCATTCCCTCTCTCTGTCACTTTATCTCCATTTCATTCCCTCTCTCTGCCTCTTTATCTCCATTTCATTCCCTCTCTCTGCCTCTTTATCTCCATTTCATTCCCTCTCTCTGCCTCTTTATCTCCATTTCATTCCCTCTCTCTGTCTCTTTATCTCCATTTCATTCCCTCTCTCTGCCTCTTTATCTCCATTTCATTCCCTCTCTCTGCCTCTTTATCTCCATTTCATTCCCTCTGTCTCTTTATCTCCATTTCATTCACTCTCTCTGCCTCTTTATCTCCATTTCATTCCCTCTCTCTGTCACTTTATCTCCATTTCATTCCCTCTCTCTGCCTCTTTATCTCCATTTCATTCCCTCTCTCTGCCTCTTTATCTCCATTTCATTCCCTCTCTCTGCCTCTTTATCTCCATTTCATTCCCTCTCTCTGCCTCTTTATCTCCATTTCATTCCCTCTGTCTCTTTATCTCCATTTCATTCCCTCTCTCTGTCACTTTATCTCCATTTCATTCCCTCTCTCTGCCTCTTTATCTCCATTTCATTCCCTCTCTCTGCCTCTTTATCTCCATTTCATTCCCTCTCTCTGCCTCTTTATCTCCATTTCATTCCCTCTGTCTCTTTATCTCCATTTCATTCACTCTCTCTGCCTCTTTATCTCCATTTCATTCCCTCTCTCTGTCACTTTATCTCCATTTCATTCCCTCTCTCTGCCTCTTTATCTCCATTTCATTCCCTCTCTCTGCCTCTTTATCTCCATTTCATTCCCTCTCTCTGCCTCTTTATCTCCATTTCATTCCCTCTCTCTGCCTCTTTATCTCCATTTCATTCCCTCTGTCTCTTTATCTCCATTTCATTCCCTCTCTCTGTCACTTTATCTCCATTTCATTCCCTCTCTCTGCCTCTTTATCTCCATTTCATTCCCTCTCTCTGCCTCTTTATCTCCATTTCATTCCCTCTCTCTGCCTCTTTATCTCCATTTCATTCCCTCTCTCTTTATCTCCATTTCATTCCCTCTGTCTCTTTATCTCCATTTCATTCCCTCTCTCTGCCTCTTTATCTCCATTTCATTCCCTCTCTCTGTCTCTTTATCTCCATTTCATTCCCTCTCTCTGTCTCTTTATCTCCATTTCATTCCCTATCTCTGCCTCTTTATCTCCATTTCATTCCCTCTCTCTGTCTCTTTATCTCCATTTCATTCCCTCTCTGCCTCTTTATCTCCATTTCATTCCCTCTCTCTGCCTCTTTATCTCCATTTCATTCCCTCTCTCTGCCTCTTTATCTCCATTTCATTCCCTCTGTCTCTTTATCTCCATTTCATTCCCTCTCTCTGCCTCTTTATCTCCATTTCATTCCCTCTCTCTGCCTCTTTATCTCCATTTCATGCCCTCTCTCTGTCTCTTTATCTCCATTTCATTCCCTCTCTCTGCCTCTTTATCTCCATTTCATTCCCTCTCTCTGTCACTTTATCTCCATTTCATTCCCTCTCTCTGCCTCTTTATCTCCATTTCATTCCCTCTCTCTGCCTCTTTATCTCAATTTCATTCCCTCTGTCTCTTTATCCCCATTTCATTCCCTCTCTCTGCCTCTTTATCTCAATTTCATTCCCTCTGTCTCTTTATCTCCATTTCATTCCCTCTCTCTGTCTCTTTATCTCCATTTCATTCCCTCTCTCTGTCTCTTTATCTCCATTTCATTCCCTATCTCTGCCTCTTTATCTCCATTTCATTCCCTCTCTCTGTCTCTTTATCTCCATTTCATTCCCTCTCTCTGCCTCTTTATCTCCATTTCATTCCCTCTCTCTGCCTCTTTATCTCCATTTCATTCCCTCTCTCTGCCTCTTTATCTCCATTTCATTCCCTCTGTCTCTTTATCTCCATTTCATTCCCTATCTCTGCCTCTTTATCTCCATTTCATTCCCTCTCTCTGTCTCTTTATCTCCATTTCATTCCCTCTCTCTGCCTCTTTATCTCCATTTCATTCCCTCTCTCTGTCACTTTATCTCCATTTCATTCCCTCTCTCTGCCTCTTTATCTCCATTTCATTCCCTCTCTCTGCCTCTTTATCTCCATTTCATTCCCTCTGTCTCTTTATCTCCATTTCATTCCCTCTCTCTGCCTCTTTATCTCCATTTCATTCCCTCTCTCTGTCTCTTTATCTCCATTTCATTCCCTCTCTCTGTCTCTTTATCTCCATTTCATTCCCTCTCTCTGCCTCTTTATCTCCATTTCATTCCCTCTCTCTCTCTTTATCTCCATTTCATTCCCTCTCTCTGCCTCTTTATCTCCATTTCATTCCCTCTCTCTGCCTCTTTATCTCCATTTCATTCCCTCTCTCTGTCTCTTTATCTCCATTTCATTCCCTCTCTGTCTCTTTATCTCCATTTTATTCCCTCTCTCTGCCTCTTTATCTCCATTTCATTCTCTCTCTGCCTCTTTATCTCCATTTCATTCCCTCTCTCTGCCTCTTTATCTCCATTTCATTCCCTCTCTCTGCCTCTTTATCTCCATTTCATTCCCTCTCTCTGTCTCTTTATCTCCATTTCATTCTCTGCCTCTATCTCCATTTCATTCCTTCCGTCTCTTTATCTCCATTTCATTCCTTCCGTCTCTTTATCTCCATTTCACTCCTTCCGTCTCTTTATCTCCATTTCATTCCATCTGTCTTTTTATCGGCTTCCCCCATTTTTAGTGGTCATATTTCTCAGAAGATATGGTTTTGTCTCGGAGGATTAAGGATAAGTCTTTGGAAAGTGTACAGATTGATATTGGAGATAGTCCCGGTTTGAAATTGAACTTTTGTCTCC